>NW_021163126.1:425000-657500 GCF_004324835.1 Dendronephthya gigantea
AAGCTAAACGAGTCAGTGTTGCAATAACCAAAACCGGTAAAAAAAATGTAAGAGACGAGGGTTTCCCTGGGAATCGCTTCGTGATACATTGTAACCAAAGTGTTGGGGCTAGACGAAGAAACAAGACGGACACTCTCTGGAATTAAGGTTTGTTTGAAAATACTGTAGAAAAATAATAGTTAGGGGTAGTTAATTAAAATAAAGGATTTTATTAATTATTAGAATACTTTTGTTGTTTTGGATCAGCGTTTGCAGGGCGCACGTCGACGATAGAAATCGTCACACTAACGTTAAAAATCCTAGATCTGCCCCTGATAACTTGGATATTATTAATATTAAAAATGTTATTTACAGACACTAGCCCTGTCAGTTACCATTGATTTCCATGGGGGGCATCTATACTTAATTAACACTATGAGCTATGATATATACAAATATGAGCTATACAGACATGCCAACCTGTCTCATGCAAAAACAGTGAGATTTTCAAAATGTATTCCCAAATGTAGTGAGAATGCGACAGAAATATTGAGAAAATAACAAAACATCATTTTGCAGGTTTGTTGGCTGCCTAAACAACATAAAATTTTAAAGAAAGCATAATTTCAAGTTTTATTTCTCTCAAAGAATTGTTTTCTTTAATTAGATGGCAAATACGTTTTTCAAATTCACTCATGTTTCTGTTGTACTTCACAGTGGCTTTTTTTAATGTTTGAGGATTTTGTCACTGGGTTTCCATTCATGACATGGTGTTGATTCAGGATATTGTAACTTCATGGCCAAGATACTTGACAAGGTACCGTCAAGCTTAAGGTTGGAGCGGCTATCTGTTTTATTCTTCCGCACAATGCTAAAAAGTCTCTCTTGTTCAGCATTGCAGAATTCAACATGTCCACTAAGTTATCTGACGACGCAAAGATTTGGGTGTGGTATGCATATATTCCAGGAGTAGTACTTTTTAGGCACTCTGGTAAGTCATTAATATACAGCAAAAACAACAAGGGACCCAGAATGGAACCTTGGTGAACTCCACTTATTATTTCTTAGCGAGTCAATATATAGCCAATCACATAACACATCTGCTCTCGATTAGTCAAATAGGAAGCAAACCACGCAAGTTATAGGAGTGGTTTATTCCAAACTGGTTTTTTAAATAGTGGTTTATTCCAAACTGGTTTTTAATCTGAAAAACCCCCATTGTCTAGGTTTTTCAATAAACTGCTTTCCAATGCAGTGTTTTTTAAAATCTAAAACATTACCCACCAAATCTTTCTACTCCTATCAAAAAAGTACACATTGTGTTTAGTTATATTCAATAGAACAAACATATCATGGCGCAAACATGCAAAAAAGTATTTGAGGCAGAACACTAAATTACAGAATACCCTTACCAGGTGAAAATAATCTGTGTTATTTAGAATAAACTACAAACGACAATGCTTTTTGTTATATAATTGCATCTGCGCTTGTTTTAATTCTGCTACATAAACATAGCTACTTCATCTATGATCCTAGCCTATAGGCTAATTTTTCAATAGCATTCACTAACATCTATAACGGAAAGCCTTCATTCGAAGCTATGATAGTACAATTTCCAAAAAGCCCATTAATTAGGTGAAAAAAAAGTTGTTTTCCAATGTAGTGTTCTTGAAAATCTTACAAATTTACCAGCAAATGTTTCTTTTTCCTATCAAAAAAGTACACAACCTCTGCAGTAATATACAATACAACACAAACATCATGACGCAAATATGCAAAAAAAGTATTTGAGGACAAACACAAAATTACATAATATCCGTGTCAGGTAAAGATAATCTGTTTTAATCAGGGTAAACTACGACGACGATGCTTTTCGTTATGTAATTGCATTCGCGCTTGTTTTAGTTCTACAACATAAATATGACCAGTCTATGGAAAGTCTTGAATCCAAGCTATAGTACAATCTCCAAAAAATCCCATTATTTAGGGGAAAAAATATACTGTTTTCTAAAGTAGTCTTTTTGAAACTCTTACATATTTCCTAGCTAATTTTTCTTTTCCTATCAAAAAAGTGCACATTGTCTCCAGTAAATACAGTGCAACGCAAGGATGATAGCGCAAATAAGAAAAAAAAGTATGTGAGGTCGAAAAGAAAATTCCAGAATTCCCCTGTCACGTAAATATAGTCTGTTTTAATAATTAGGATAAATTACTGAACAATATACTTTTCTAGGTATAATTATTTCCTGGCTTGTTTTAATTAACTGACAATCAAGATGACTAATTTTAAGGCTAATTTTCAACATCATTCACTGATATCTAATCGAAAGGCTTTAATCCAAACTATCGGACAATCTACAAACCCCCCATTATCTAGGTTTTTCAATAAGCTGTTTTCCAATGGGAATGCACTGTTTTTGAAAATCCTAAACATTTCCAAGCAAATCTGTTTTTCCTTCAAAAAAGTACACATTGCGTGCAGTAATACACAATAGAAAAAATATATCATGAGGCAAATATGCAAAAAAGTATTTCAGGCCGAACACAAAATTCCAGAATGCTCCTGTCAGGTAAAATAATCTGTGTTAATTAGCATAAACTACCACAACAAGTCTTTTCGTTATATAATTGCACCAGCGCTTGATTTAATTCTGCAACATAAACATGACTGGTTCATAGGGTAATTTTTCAATAGCATTACCTAACATCTATAATGGAAAATCTTCAATCCAAGCTATGGTACAATCTCCAAAAAGCGCATTATTTATGTAAAAAAATAAGCTGTTTTCCACTGTAGTCTTAGAAACTCTTACACATTTCCGAGCGAATTTTTCTTTTCCTATTAATGAAGTGCACATTGTCTCCAGTACAGTACAAATGATAGCCTAAATAACCAAAAGAGTTTTTGTATGTATAGTGAGATTGTAAAGAAGAATCCAGAATCCCCCTGGCAGGTAAATAAAGCCTGGGTTGATGATTAAGATATATTACCGAAACAAGATACTTTTTGTGATATAATTATGTCCGGGCTTGTTTCAATTAACTGACAATCAAGATGACTAATTTAAAGGTTAATTTTCAATATCATTCACTAATTATAATCGAAAGACTTCCAAACTACGGCACAATCTACAAAACCCCCATCATCTAGGTTTTGATAATTGACATGTCATCATGGTGGTCGGATGTCTATGATTTCGCTCCGCCATTTTTTGACACTAAATAGCTATTATGGCTACTTTAGTACAACTTAAAGAGCTCTTGAAGAAAGAACTAGCACCAATACACCAAAAGCTATCGCTTATGCAGAATACATTTGAAGAATTAAATAACACAGTAAAGTTTTTATCGGATAAATATGACGAGTTGCTGAACCAAATCAAGTCAACTAATGAGAACGTTCAATGCCAAAATGCTAACATTAAGAGCATTACAAACAATTTGAAAGAAGTTGATGAACCTTCCCTACAAGCCACATCTCAATAGAAGAATTACCACAATATCTACGACGAGATTGCTTGGAAATAACTGGCATTAAGGAATCAACTAATTGCTCGGCAGACGACATTGTTAAATCGGTCGGAAAAGCTATTGGCGTGCCCGTGAATGTGGAAGATATATCAATTGCCCATGCTTTGCCTACTTATAATACTAACGCACCACCAAAACTCATCGTTAAATTCACTCGCCGATCTGTTAGGAATATCTTTTATTCCAAACGAAAGAACTTGGCAAATGTTAAAGCAAAGGACCTGCCAGATCTATCACTAAATTCCTCAAACGAAGTTTTTATATCCGAATCATTAACGCCCTACAGAAAGAAACTTTTTGGAAACGTCAACCAGGTACGAAAGAGGTTAAACTGGCAATTTATATGGGAAAGTGTATACTCGAGAATCAGAAAATACACCTATATTCGCGTTTGAGACGGAAGACGATTTTTCAAAGTTTGAAGCAAGTCAAGCATCAGGAAGGCAATTAAGACCGCGTACTCGATGAAGCATTTAGGTATAATTAAGTCTATTATTATTTTATTATTTAAATTAAAGATATGCTAACTAATTAGTGCCAATTATTGTAAAGAGCTGCCATTCTTTGATATAAATCACCAGGAGTTCCTCAGAGCAACAGGGGCATGGCTTGATTCTAACCTACATTCTTTGCTAGAAACTAATGACTTATTTAAAGATATAATCAAAAGTCCTGAAGGAAATTTTGATCAAGAAAATGCAATAGAAACTTATATTGAATCGAAATACTACAGTGTTAAAAAAACCGGAATTCTAATTGACCACTCTAAGAATAAAAACGGTTTTTCTATTTTACACTGTAACATGTGAAGTTTACCAAAAAATATATTATTATTGGAAGAACTTTTGTGCTCACTTAAGGAAATACCAAAGATCATAGCTGTTTCTGAACAAAATTAAAAGAAAATAATTTATACAACATAAACTTAGATGGCTATAGGTTTCTGGGGTCTAACTCGAAAACATTCACTGGAGGTGTAGGTCTCTATGTGGCTAAACAACTAGAGTTTCTTCAGAGGAAGAGTTTAGAAATATGTTTGGTAGGTGTCGAATCCTGCTGGATAGAAATTGAAAATAAAAACAAAAAAAACACTGTAATTGGTTGTATTTATAGACATCCAAATAGTGATTGTAATCTTTTTTATGAACTCCTAAGGAATACACTAGTGAAGCTGAATAACAAAGGTCACGAAGTTATATTAATAGGCGATATAAATATTAATTTCTTACAGTACAATGTAGATAATTTCACATCGGAGTATGAAATGGGATTTATGCCGTTGATTACAAAACCTACTCGTATAACTGATCACACAGCAACCTTAATTGATCATATTTATACTAATGTTCCCGAAAAAGTTATTAAGGGTGGAATTTGCACAGCTGACATTACTGACCACTTGCCAGTATTCTGCACAATAGCTAATAAACTACCTGAAATAGATCGTATTCAGTACTCTCGAGACTTCTCCAATTTTAGTAAAGATAATTTTCTTAATGACATTCAAAATATTAATTTCTCGAGCTTGATTAGTGAAGATGGTGTTGATACTAGTATGAACAACATTATAGAAATACTTCAAGAAATCACTGATAAGCATGCACCGGTTTGCAGGTTATCGAACAAAAAAAGGAAAAGGAGAAATAAACCTTGGATAACAAAGCCATATTAGTTTCCATAAAGCATAAACAAAAGTTGTTTAAAACGCATTATTTAACTAATGACCCAATGAAAGTAAGAAAGTATAAAACCTACAGTAATAAATTAAATAAATTGAAAGAAATTGCAAGAAAGAATTATTTTAAAAATAAATTTGAATTTAATAGTGGAAACATGAAAGCAATCTGGAAGACAATAGGGATGGTTATAAATAGAAAAAAGAGTTCTTCACAACCTATAATAAATAAGTTACTATATAAAAACAAACTATATACAAATAAAACAAGCATTGCCAATCACTTAAATAATCATTATATAAATCTGGGTAACCAATTAGCTGAAAGTATACCAAGCCATTTCACTACACCTGCTAGTTATATTAAAAGGTCTTTTCCACACAGCTTTATGTTTCGACCTGTAGATTCTAATGAGACACGAGATTTAATTATGAATTTAAATGTAACAAAATCTGTAATTGGTTTACCACAAAAAATCATAAAATTAGCATGTGATTATATAACTGAACCACTTACAGAAATAGTTAATCAATCTTTACTTCAAGGTACTGTCCCTGAGATTTTAAAGATTTCAAAAATTACACCGATAGATAAGGGTGGCAAGACATCTGACCCGACAAACTATCGACCTATTTCAACTCTGTCTGTATTTACTCAAATATTTGAAAAATTGGTTTATAAGCAACTCATGTCTTATATTGAGAAAGAACATATCCTTACTGAGTTTCAATTTGGATTTCGTAAAGGTCACTCAACTACACTGGCAATAACTGAAATCATAGAAACATTAAGGAAGTCAATCAATGAAAATCTGTATACTTGCGGACTTTTTATAGATTTTTCTAAAGCATTTGATACTGTGAATCACAATATACTATTGACCAAATTGGAGGCTTATGGTATAAGAGGTATCCCTCTACAATGGTTTACAAATTATCTTAGTAATAGAAAACAATACGTAGCACTTGGAGATTTTGAATCAACGAGACAGACTATGATTTGTGGGATTCCTCAGGGGAGTACACTTGGACCATTGTTGTTTTTAATTTATATAAATGATCTTCCTAATTCCTCCGATAAATTACTATTTAAAATTTTTGCAGATGATACAAATATTTTTGCTACCTCTAGTAATCTAAAAACCCTTGAAGCTCTGATGAACTCTGAACTTTATAAGGTCAAAGAATGGTGTGATGTTAATAAATTATCAATTAATATTAGTAAAACGAGCTACATGATCATAAAGCCCATTAGGAAAAAAAGATTTTTCAACTACGATACAAATTAGAAATAATGATGGAACATTTACCAAGTTAATCCGGAAAAATCATATTAAGTGTTTGGGTATAGTGCTAGATGACGCGATATCTTGGAGGTATCATATACCTTATATATGTTCTCGAATTTCGTGAGGCATTGGCATCCTATCCAAACTAAGGCACTATCTCTCTATCAAGCAACTATCACAAATTTATTATAGTGTAATTTATCCATATATATCATATGCAATTTTGGCATGGGGCAGCGCTTGTACATCTCTTATACGTAAAGTACAAGTAAAACAGAATCATGCAATTAGGTTAATATTTTTTGTCAAGCTATACGGCAAAGATACTGCAAGTGCTCTCCCACTGTTAAATCTGCTTGATATTTTAACAGTTCAAAATGCATATTGCCTGCATGTATTGAAATTTATTTATGCTTGGCACAAAGGTTTGTTGCCACAAATTTTCGATACTCTCTTCCAATATTTGAGTGATGTTCATAGTTATAATAACAGATATTCATCTAATTTAAACATGTATAAACCATATGTTCGAACTAATACTGGTAAACAGTCCATTTTTTTTGGAGCAATTGATATATGGAAGAATCTTCCAGAAATAATTAAAAATCTACCATTGTTTTCCTTCCTTAAGCAAGCTAAAGCTCACTTATTGGTCCAACAACAAATTAATTGAAATTTGTATTATTATGCATATTCTTCGTTACATAAACTAATGAGAAACGAAAATATTTTCTTCAATTGTCAGACAGTACACTATTTTAATTATTAAGAATAACAATGGAAGCTAACTAGAAAACCTAACGGTTCATTTAGCTTCCATCCTCTAAAAATCTATATGTAAATTATGAATTCTACCTATATATATTATTAATTTCAAAAATAATTATTCTGTATTTTTCTGTCAAAGAGTGAAATAAAGTTGTATTGTATTGTATTGTATTGTATTGTATTGTATTGTATTGTATTGTATTGTATTGTATTGTATTGTATTGTATTGTAAACAATAAGCTGCTTTCCAATGCAGTGTTTTTTAAAAATCTTAAACATTTCCCACCAAATCTTTCTTTTTCTATCAAAGTACACATTGTGTCCAGTAATATACAATAGAACACACATATCCTGGCGCAAATATGCAAAAAAGTATTTGAGGCAGAACACAAAATTCCAGAATACCCCTGTCAGATGAAAATAATAATGTGTGTTAATTAGGATAAACTACAACAATGATGCTTTTCGTTATACAATTGCATCCGCGCTTGTTTTAGTTCTGCGACATAAACATAGCTATTTCATATATGATCCTAGCCTATATGCTAATTTTTCAATAGCATTCACTAACATCTATAACGGAAAGTCTTCATTCCAAACAATGGTACAATTTCCAAAAAGCCCATTAATTAGGTTAAAAATAAGCTTTTTTTCACCGTAGTCTTTTTGAAACCGTTGCACATTTCCCAGAAAATATATCTTTTCCTATCAAAAAAGTACACAACATCTGCAGTAATATACAATACAACACAAACATCATGGCACAATTATGTAAAAAAAGTATTTGAAGACATACACAAAATTCAAGCTCTGCCCATAATGCCTCAAAGTCACTCCCAGAGATACTCAGGTTATCCCTTATTGAGAATTTTATATCATCCCTCACAAACAATCCCACTCCACCCGCATTAGAAAGAGAGGAAAAATTATATTCGTCTAACTGAATATTAACAAGAGAATCAAGATCCTTTTTGATTTAGTTTCTGATAATGCAATCAAAGAGAAGCAATGTTTTAAGGGATGTTGATATTGATCAATATTTCCCTGGTAATATTAATTTTCAGTATTATTCCACAGAAATTTTTGTGTTGATCCAGATATCCAGCGGGCGCCTGCGAGGGTACTAATGCGAGGGAACCCGGGAGAACATAGCTGAATCCAAAGTTGTCCAAATTCTATGTCATGGACGGTCGACTTTGGGTGGTTTTGTAAGTTATGTGCTTGCGCAAGTAACAACTGTTAATCAACAAACATTCCGCTGGGCTAAGAAAGAAAGTTTGTATTTAAATGAGAACGTCAGCAATTTAACTGTCATTTTGTAAACCTTTTTGTTAAAGCATTTTATAAACTTTGTGCAAAATAAAAGGAGAAAAAACAATATATATGAAGCATGACAGATGGCAAAAAAGAACATGGATACAGTCAAGACAAAGCGGTGTAAGAGAAATAATTTATACTCTGCAAGCTTATAAGTGTTTTTAAAAGGTACATGTTTACTTTATTTATTTCGTATTTGTTTCGCAATAAGGATGAGGTGTATTTGTATAATTTTCAGCTTTGTATAATTTTCAGCTTTGTATAATTTTCAGCTTTTTCTGCAAACATATAAACTTGTGAAAGGCTATTACCCCTTTGCTTAAACGTCAAAAAGTGTAATTTAAATTTTTATATCAAAAATATAAACCTTTTTATAGCCGTCAACTGCATTACAGAGTAAAATAACATTTGAGGTTTATCCTTTGTCTCTGAAGATTTTGTACGATTTTAGTCGTTTGAAACTTAGATTTTAAACCATTACTTATAATTGCTGCCATGGTATAATGCAGCAAAAATGCAATGAACGGGCAATGTTTACTGTTTACACTAGCTTTACGATTATTTTTGTATTGAATGATCGAAACATTAGCTATAACATACTCGCTCGAGTTTTGTGTCATTTCATAATATAAGTTTAGGTTAGCTCAGGAAATTGTGTACTTGGTTTGAAATAGCGAGGGGTTGCTGCATGCTGTATTTTCTAGTAATATAGGTAACAATGAATTACTTTTTGTTTTGCACTGTAATATATGAAGCCTTGGGGCTAAGAAAGGGGGAACATTTGTGAGAGCCGATACAAGATCAAAACATGGTAGGTTTCTGATGAGTCATGTCAAATCAACAATAATATAAATAGTATTGACATATACAATACATATAAACGAATACTTATCATGGAACCACAGGAGACCTGGAGGTAGGTTGATATAAGTTGCCACAGTATACAAGTCATGATATTCTTTTAGTTGTTTCCTATTCTTAATTTGGATTGCCATGGGCGTACCGGCCAAAATTTTTCAGGGGGGCATTCGGCAATTTGCTCGACTAACCCAAAAATTGCCCAAACTAATTCATGTGTACACATAATACATTCAAAAGTTAATTCAACATGTCATATACCTACATATGACTGTATGTAAAGTTGTCATAGACCCCAACGACAAGTTCACATTGTCTACATCATTGGGCTTATATTGGCTAAAATCTCATATAGAAAGACTTAGTAACAAAAAATTAACTGAAAATGTTATCCAGAGGCAGTATCCGTAGTTCGTAAAAATAAACTAATGTGAATTGTCAAAAGAAATACAAATTTCTCTTTTTCCTCTTGCCGAAAATATCAATAATGTTTTCCATGTCATTCTCAAGTGTTCTGTTTGCGTAGGCACGTTCAATGCAAATAAGCGCTAGGCTGCTCAAATGGTCTTGGTGCATTGTGGAGCGAAGGTAGGTCCTTATGCGGCATAAGTCGCTGAACGATCTCTCGGCTGAGTATGACGTGGCTGGAATTGTCGTCAAAATTGAACACACTTTATAGAAAACTGGTAAAACTTCACGAAGCCCATTTTGAAGCACGAATTTCATGATGGAAGATGCATGTCTTATCTCTGCTGGGTTCTTCTTCAAAAAATTCTGGAAGATTTCTTTTTCAGCTGTAAGTATATCCATATCTAAACCGTAGAAAGAAGAAACCAACGCCAGACTCTCGGTTGGAGTATTAGTCTTGGAAACAACTTCAGCCAGGGCGCACAGGACGTCTTGATCATCACTCTGAAATCGTGTTTTCATCTCCAGGAGAACTTTGTCGAGTGTTGGGTAATATGTTGTGACGCGGTAATGGCTTTCGGCGCTTGGTTGTGATGATAAGCCAGTAAAACCACCACTGATGAATTGTTCACCAACAAGAGCTTGTAACCGACGCGATGGGTGTCTGCATCTTGGTGCTGTGGCATCTTTAAAGGAAAACGTGGTTCCATTAATTTCCCTTTTTATTGTTTGCGACAGGATCTTAGCTCTGGACCATACCATCTGGAAAGATTCTTCATTCCGGCACTTGGTCAGTGCTTTCATTGTACCGTTGGCAGTCTCCTTAGCGGTGATCACATCAACATTCTTCCCTTGCAGATATTTACTAAGGCTATCAGTATTGGAAAGGATTACCCTGAGCACCACTAAACCAAATACAAATTTAAAATCGCATTAAGCAGATTATTGCTATCAGTATACGTCTTCACATCACGATCCGACGACAAACTAAGCAATACTCTAATAATACTCAGCATTTTCTCAAACACTGCCTTAACAGCCTGCCAGCGACACGACCACCTGGTCACACTCATGGATTTGAGGGTTAGTTCCGAATGTTCGTCTTCTACTTGGATATTCTGGAATATACTGTGGCGCTTTGGGCTTGCTTAGATAAAATTATACAGACTCTGCATTGTTCCAAGAGCGTTACGAATTGGCCCAATACTGGTCATTGTATCCTGAAGAGCGAGGTTAAGGCGGTGAGCATAGCAATGGACACATAGAGCAAGCGAAGAACATTCTTTCACTTGCGTCGCTACGCCCTTATGACTTGCCGTTGTGTGCATTTTTCGTATGAATATCTCCGTAGTCTGTGTTCATTTCGCTCTGGCACTCATTGCATTTTATTCGATACTGACGATAACGCTGTTTACGAGTACAAGGTGTAGAAGACATATTAAATTAAGACAGTTACATAAAGCGGTCTACGGACGATGGTTGTTCACATGACTGAAACTTGTTAAAATCTGATGATCCTGGAATGTAAAGCATGGAAAATGGTAGCTATTCTACTTCTAATCCATAGTGCCCATAGTGCATAAAGTTAGTAAAGTTTGGATTAATGACGACGTACCGGGTCGGTCAATCCGTATCCTTAAATAAAACAAAGACATACTCTGTGTCTTTAGATTTTCTGTCCTGGCAAGGCTGGCATGTATGCTAACATAGTTAACATTATTGAGTGATTGAGTCATATCGAGCTAAAGTAGACATAAATATTACGGTGCAAATTCGGATATAATGAAAATTTGTGATCTTCACGGTTTATATAATTATATTAGTATGGTGGCCCATTGTTCTCATAAGAAAATACAGTCACTATATTATTTTTAAGTGAAAAGTTATTAAAAAAAATACTAAATTTGAAAAAAAACACAAAAATAGTTAACAGTTTTTTAAAAATTATTTAAATAAAAAAACAGAACGAAGAAAATAAAACAACAACAAAGAATTATTGATAAAATAAAATTAAAATAAAACATAAAAATTAAAATATATAGTTTGAATTAAACATTGAAAATAACAAGCAATTCGAAAGCCAAAATCCGAAATGAAGATGAAATTGAAACGAGATATCGTTGTAGAATGACTATGAAAACACTGGGCCACACATTGGCCCATCGTTCTCATAGTATTTCAAATTAAAACTGAAATAGTTTGTCACTGGCCCAGTATTCTCATAGCCTGCGACGTTTTTGGTCAGCTGCATGTTTCCCGCGCAACAAATATAAACAAGAAGCAGCAAGCCAATATGGCGGAACGCATAAGAAATCCAGATTGGGAAGAAGATGCTGAGTTAAAACAAGATTTGAACCGATACGTACTTCAGAATTTGTCTAGACGGGAGATATTAGATTTTGTTTCCAGGGATTATGCTCAGTATGCATGGAGTTTAGGTACTCTGAGCAGGAGATTAGCATTCTTTAATATTAAGTACGTTGAGTACAATACCAACTTGAATGATGTCGTGACGGCAGTACAGAAAGAACTCGAAGGGCCAGGTCAGTATCTTGGTTATCGTTCGATACATCGCAAGATACGGGAACAGCACAATCTGGCAGTACCTCGTAATTTGGTGTACGATTTAATGACCGAATTTGATCCAGAAGGCCTTGAACGAAGAGGGAATGTAGGGGTAAAAAAGCACAAAAGAGGAAATGCTGGTACTTTCACATCCATGGTAAGACTCTTTCTGTGCAAATGATGTTCATGTGGTTAAAATTTCTAGCACATAACATAAGGCCAGTTCCACTGATATTAAAAAAATTGTTTGCTTGCAGTAATTTACCAAAATAGTTTAATTATTTTTCCATATTAAATAAATTGTCTTGCTGTGGTTTTATTTATTATCTGGTGATGTTAACAAATTTGGTGTAATATTTTTCATTCACTGCAGGGACCAAACCACACTCATTCTGGAGATGGCCATGATAAATTACTGGGATACATGAATTACACATTCCCTTTGGCTGTATATGGCCTCCAAGATGCTTATAGTGGTTATATACTGTACCTAAAGTTATGGACGTCGAACTCAGATCCCAAAATTGTTGGAAGGTGGTATTTAGAGCACTTGTATAAGTCAAAAGGTGAGAATTATGTGCATGAATAGTATCTAATTATTGTGCTCTTGCAATGACATTGGCCCTGTAGCATAACATCAAGTAATGTCTCAATCAATTCCACATGTCTCTACACGGGATTTGTAGACAGCTCATATGCCTAGCCATGGAAATGTATGCCTTACAAATGCCCAAAAGGGGTGGGCCCTCATAGAATTGATTTGTATTTTGTATAGTTTTGGGCAAATGATAGTCGAAAATAACCAAAGGTTGGCAAGCTTGAAATCTTGACAAGCTGTAAGATGTGAAAATACCTCATTTGGTGGTGTGTTGAGAATGAAATGCCCCCCCCCCCCAAGCCCACAAATTTTTAAGGTTTTGTACTAACTAGAGTTTGAAGGATAAGTATTAGTACTTCAGGGAAATATTATTTAAGGCTTCATTTTTTACAAAGACTGAAACTGTGCACTTTGCAAACCCTAACTCTGTCTATTTCTAGTCATAAGTGATAATCTAAGACTTGACAAAGGAACAGAGACCGGGCATATGGCCACAATTCATTCCTACCTAAGGCAACAAGGAGATGAAGATATTAATGGAGCAGAGACTGTTCATTATGGTCCATCCACAAGTAATAAAGTATGTATACTATTTTGCATGTGGATTTAATTAAATGTGGTTAAGGGATAGTCCCTGAGGAAGTTATCTGCTCTATACAATATACAGATTGAGAGATGGTGGCGTGAACTCCATAACCGCTTTGAACGGTTCTTTAAGAGACAGCTAATGATGTTGCTGGAGAGAGGACATTATGATCCAAACAATGAAACTGATAGGTATGTTTTAAAGCAGGGCCATTTTGCTCAAACATGTTAAGTATAAAGTATGTTGTTGCTTCAATTGATTTGACCTCAATTGATCCCTCTTTTTTTACTACTTTGCACTTAGAAACTTGTTGGCATTTGTATATATACCTGTGGTTCAGAAGGAAATGGATATATTTAGGGAAACGGTATGGAATTCACATAGAGTGAGATACCAAAGACATACCCAGTTACCCAAAGGAATACCTAACCATTTATATTCATTTCCACAACAGTATGGAGCAGAGGACTGTGGTAAACACAATTTATTTGTGCCATACATGTATCTTTTACTCATATAAACCATTTTGCAACACTACTGACAGTGATTGACTTAAGTGTCATTGCATAACAGATGTATTTAGGACAGATAGGTATGGTCCTGCAGTATAGTTACCAATATTACGTCAAAAGCAATCATATTCTATATTTAAATATTATATAGGGTGATTATTCATCGATGATTTTAATACACATTTAATATTTATTACTTTTTCTGCAATATGAACAGGTTTGCCAGTAACACATCAAGCACTTGATGAAGTGGCAGAAATTTCAGGAGTGATGGATGTGGGGGATGATTTTTTGTCGCATAGTGTAAGGAGAGAATGTGAAAGAGTCATACCCAACATTGAGAATATGAAAGCTATTGATGCTGCTGATACATATCTATTCCTGAAGGCTAATTACCAACAGCCACCACCACAATAACAGTTGGTTTAAAAGTCACTAGGCTGAAAAAAACCACTTTAGAAAACATTCAAGTTTTTCTTAACATTAAAATAAATACATCAAAAATGAGTACTTAAATCTTAAAAACTCAAAGTAGAATTTAACAAATGATACAATACCCATACCTGTATGCCTAATCCAAAAAATGGCCTATCCAGTAAAGCCTAACAAAAAATTCCTGTGGTCCCCTTATTTTTTCTGCAAACCCTACTGTTTCTTTGACATGCTTAAGCTGTTTGATTACTGACCCTATTTTTTTGCTGGTTGTCTATTGCTGATTGCCCATTGCTGATTGCCCAGATATTGATTCTTGAAGTGTTTATGCATTGTGGCTACCTTAATCTATCACAGCTTACTGACCTTTAAGACAATTTACTGATTTTTTTTTCATAATGAGAAACTGAAACCACAGGATTTTTTTGTAAAAATTTGATGAGTGACACATGGCTTCACACGCAGCAATGCGTCATGTAACTTTGTATGAAGTAAACATGTTTATTTAATTATTTACTTGATTTTGGATTAGGTATGGTTAGGATACTCATGTATATAACCAAACCATAACTAGAAAGTTTTCAAACAGTTAATTTTTGAAATAGTTCAATAATAGTTCAATAAGTATTGCTATATGTTTACCTCAATTTAGTTTCATCATCTCGCAATAATTATTGCATTGATGCTCTGACATAAATGTCTCAATGCCAACAATGGAGCAATTGCCGCAACAAAAGTAAACTTCATGACGTTCTTGATCCATAATTTCTTCAGTTGCAATTTCTGGGTCATACAGTGTGGACTCAGATCCCTGAATATCAAGCAGCATGAGTTTGTGATCAGTAATTGCATAGCTATAGTGAACCAGACATTGCGCTTTCGCATATAAATCCTTAAGAACCTGGGTGGCATCATCTGGAATAGAAACACACTTTCCGTTGTTGTTAATATACTTTACAAAGTCGCCTGAAACATATTCTTCGATCGTGGCGTGCTGGCCATCAAAATTTGTATAGTAGCACCGATTGTAGCGGAAACACTGCCCAAATTCAGAAGGTGCTTTCCTCTCAAATTTGCTGGCAATGTGTCTTGCCGCTGTGTGCATCTGGACTTGTTTTCTGCAGTGATCTTCCGCAGATGACTTTACTGTATCAATTATTGTGGTTTTTGCCTTCTGGTTATAGGTCTTAATAACCCACTTCTCCCCATGCATGGCGGTAACATGGAAGGCATCTCGAAATGCACCAGAAGAAAATTTTTGACACTCTACTTCACATTCAACATTCATTGCATTCTTCCATGCACCTGATTCAATATCAAATTTTTCAAAGTTTAGTACAGCCTTTTTTGAAAATCTTGGTTGCACTAGTTTTCCTGCATTTAGTAACGTCTCAATTGATACTGATGCAGGAAACTGGGTTTCGGGGATACTTGGCTTTGGGCATACAGGAGGGTCATCCACGCTCCATACCTGCCTCTTGTGATGACCAGGTAATGGTAAACTTTTTGAGCTACTGCTACTTTTTTCCCATGGCAATTCTGAATTCTCTTCTTGCTCTTGAAGAACCACAAACCTCACCAGGTAAACCTATTGAAAAGAGAGAATTTTGTTCACATAACATAAAAATGTTATTGTAGAAGAGAGTCAGTGAAGTTGGAGGGAGGGTAAATTAAGTTATAAAAAAAGGGGAAATTGTAACTTGAATTATCCTAAATCTTTTAATAAAATTGGACTTTAAGTCTATAACAACGTGAACATTATTTTGGGGGTGAAGATTCTTGTCGAACACATTGTATTTGGTTAATTAGGAGGTAATGCAAAGCTTCATCCCTAACAATTTCTCCATCCAGACCACCACCAACAACAGTCTATTAATGGCAATTAATAAGTATCTTTGGGTTGGATGTTCTTTACAAAATTCATACTGTAACTATTAAACTGCCTATATTATATATAACTAATATAAAGCCAATGATATGAGTGTGTGAGGTGACCTCCCCAAGGAACTGCTTTTGACTCCCAAGAATGGCATAAAGTGAGCCTACAATATGGTCAATTTCCAATCTGAAATTATTAACAAAGTTAATGTTGTAGGTCCCCGCGCAGCGCCGCCAGTTCCGCGTGTAACAGTTACGTGAGCACTTTATGTAAATATAGTTTAGTTGTTTGTAAATACGTCACAAGGACACATTGTTGATTCGGCACAAAGACACGTTGTAATGTAATATAGCACTATTAATTAACGCTTGCATTGAATTTTGATACAACTTTTGAGTCAGATCGTAGAGGAAGCATGAACTCACGGCTCACGCTGTAAATAGAATCTTTAAATAAACGATAGAATACAGTCCCCTGAGTGGTTTTTTGCGTGGACCAGTGTGCGCGGGATCGATTGGGGATTCTGCAAAACAGTGGTCCTTCGAACCGGATTTGTGAAAGGTGAACGAGGCTGCGGACAAAGAGCGAGTGATATTTGCGCTGCCGTCGTGTGTAAAAGATTTAGCGTGAAGTGGAACAACGAAAGGTATGGACGATCTGACGAGGAAAAGACGGGTGAGAGGAGCTCATAGAGCTTCGGCTAGTAAACTTGTAGCGAAGATAGTTGAAACGATTCCGAGAGCGATTGACGAGAAAGCAGAAAGGGATTTGACATGGCTGAGACAAAGCCAGGTCACGTTACGAGAGAAAGTCAAGAGGTTAAAGGAACTCGATGAACAGATCATTGACATACTAAGCGCCTCGGGAGATGAAGACGCCGAAGCACAGCTCAATAAAGAGGTCGAAAGTTCAGACGAAGCGGTCGCAGAATTTGAAAGGACATTGATGAAAATCGACGACGCGCTGCGGGAATCCGGTGAACAAAGACTGCCATTGTTGACGACGCCAGACGAAGGAAACCTAGACCAGAGCCGTATATCGACAGCCAGTACGGGAAAGATCGTCAGAGCAAAGCTTCCGAAACTAAAGCTTAAGAACTTCAACGGTAAAGTATGTGAGTGGCCCGAGTTTTGGGAAGGGTTTTCAAGCTCGATAGACAACAATGACGCATTGTCTGACGTTGACAAGTTTGCATATTTGCGCGGATATTTGGAAGGACCAGCGAAGTCTACAATTGCCGGATTAGCGTTAACAGGGACAAACTACAACTGTGCAGTGGAATTGCTTAAGAAACGGTTCGAAAAGAAAAGCATAGTTCAACGAGCACATGAATGAACTCATACAACTGCCGGCAGTTTACAAAGAAAGGGACACGCAGAGACTACGGAAGTTGTTTGACAGCTGCGAAACGAATAACCGCGCCTTGAGAGCCCTGGGGGTGAACGAGAACTCGTATTCCGCTATTGTTGTTCCGACGATCATGGAGAAGCTGCCCGAGCAGTTTCGCTTGACTATTACGAGAGGGCAGAACTTCCTGGAGTGGTCAATGGAGGAAATGCTACAAGCCTTTGAGAAAGAGCTCGAACTACGTGAAGCGCACGATGCGGTGGGATCGAGGTCGGGTCGAGAGTACGAAAGAAACGATGGGAGTTCGGCGTCGGGTAGAAAATATGGTCAACAACATGGAACTGCATCCACGTTAATAGCGAGTGAAAGGGGGAAACTGTGCTTTCTGCCTGAAGATCCACAAACACGAGAACTGTGAGGGAGTAAAGGATCCGAAGACACGAAAGAGTTTGGCTCGCAAATACAGATTAGATGTTTTGTTTGTTTGTCTAAGGGTCATAGAGCCAGTAGTTGTAAGGTCGAGAACAAATGTAGTGTTTGTGATGGGGCTCATCATGTTGCACTGTGCGAAATGAGTCCTAAGAGCGAGGGTAAGCATGACGAAATACCCAAGCCTAATGACGAATGTAAAAACGTACCCAATAACACGAATGTGCATGTGACTACTCCTAATAGTAACTTGCATGCTGGAACTGGTAGCCTGGTTGCCTTGCAGACTGCACGTGGCGTTTTAAGGGGGGAAAGGGTGGTTAAGGTGCGGGTCCTCTTTGACGCGGGAAGTCATCGTTCCTTTGTTACTTCCAAAGCAGCTGGTCTCGCGAATCCCAGGGGTATAAGAAGGGAATTGTTAGGAATTAATACGTTCGGTCAAAAATGCGTAAAAGCCGAGCACAGGGAAGTGGTTGAATTAAAGCTTGAACCTCTTAACGGAAATAAGGTTATCACACTGGAAGCATTTGTAGTGCCGGAAATATGTAGCATAGGAAATAGCCATGTAGAGATAGCGCGGAGGGAGTATAAACATCTGGAAGGTATATGGTTTTCAGATGTTTCTAAGTCAGAAGATGAGTTAGAAGTAGATGTTCTGATAGGGGCAGACTACCTTTGGAGCTTTCAGACAGGGACAACCAAGAGAGGTAAATCAGGAGAACCTGTTGCTATAGAAACAGAATTAGGGTGGGTTTTATCAGGACCGCTGAGAGTACAAGACATTGAGAGAGCGGAGCCAGTCCAAGTGAATTTTGTAGCACAGAGATTGAGTAGTGAAGACAGTTTGGAGAGTAATGTGCAAAAATTATGGAGTTTTGAAGGGTTAGGCATTAGTGAGGAAGATAAGGTACATGAAGAGTTTTTAGATGAAATATCATTTACAGGAAGTAGATATTCAGTCAAACTGCCCTGGAAGGAGAGCCATAAGAAATTGCCTGACAACTATGCAAATAGCTTAAGTAGAATGAAGGGTCAGCTGCGACGACTGAGGAAAGAGCCAGCATTGTTAGCAGAGTATGATTCTATCATCAGAGACCAGGTAGAGCGAGGGATAGTGGAGCCAGTATCTGCATTAGAGAAGGTTGAAAGGGTTCATTATTTACCACACCAGGCAGTAATTCGCAGGGAGGCAGTGACCACTAAACTCCGGATCGTCTATGACGCATCATCCAAGGAAGGTAAGTCTGGGACATCGCTTAACGACTGCCTACATGTTGGGCCTTCTCTCAATCCATTATTATACAGCATATTAATACGGTTCAGAGAAAATAGGATTGCTTTAGTTGGTGACATAGAAAAGGCATTTTTGAATGTTGAAGTAGATAAGGCGGATAGAGATTGTTTGAGATTTTTGTGGGTCAATGATATAGAAAGTGATAAGTTGGAGATAGTTGTTTATAGGTTTTGTAGAGTAGTTTTTGGAGTGAATGCATCACCATTTCTATTGAATGCAACCTTAAGGCATCATTTAACAAAGTATAACGAAATCGATGCTGCATTTGTAAGAAAGTTGCAGGAAAGTTTTTACGTTGACGACCTGGTCAGTGGTGAGAGTACGGTAGAGAAGACCTTTGAACTTTATGATAAGGCTAAGACAAGAATGGCACAAGGGGGTTTTAAATTAAGGAAGTGGTTGACCAACAGTGAGGTGTTAAGGAGTAAACTAGAGATTCACGAAAAAGATCAGGGTTCGTCAGAACAAAGCATCAATGATCAGGAAACATATGCTAGGTTATCTTTAGGAGCAGTAGGGGGTGAGTCAAAGGGCCATAAGGTTTTAGGGCAGGTGTGGGATAACCACAAGGACGAACTGAAATTTGAAATTTCCAAGGTGGGAGAAAAGGCAGAAACGTTATCGCCAACAAAGCGGAACCTCCTGAGCATTTTAGCCAGTTTGTTCGATCCTCTAGGGATAATAAGTCCATTGATAGTTAGTGCCAAGATCTTATTCCAGGAGGTTTGTAATAGTAAGACGGGTTGGGACGACAGCTTTAAGGAAGAGCCTTTAAGAAAGTGGGAAATCTGGTATAGGGATTTGATTGAGACCAAGGAAATCACTATTCCTCGATGCATATACCAACATCCAGCGGAAGAGGTTTTAGGGTGCACATTACATGGGTTTGGCGACGCTAGTAAGAAAGCATATTGTGCGGTAGTATATGTTGTTTATTATACAAATGTAGGAAGTTATGTCCGCATGTTAACATCAAAGGTAAGAGTAGCACCTTCTTAAAACAACTAGCATTCCAAGGTTAGAGTTAATGTCTGCGAGGCTCTTAGCGCAGTTACTAAAGTCAGTGAAAGATTCATTAGAAAACCAGGTTAGTATAGATAATACGAAGTTGTGGCTTGATAGCATGACAGCACTCTACTGGATAATGAACAACGGTGAGTGGAAACAATTCGTCCGCCACAGAGTAAATGAAATCCTGAAATTAACAAACAAGGAGGATTGGGGACATTGTCCTGGGGTGGAAAATCCGCAGATTAGGGTCTAGGGGTGTAGTTGCTTCACAATTGAAGGATAACAAGCTATGGTGGGTGGGGCCTGATTGGCTTATTAGGTCTAAGGAGGAGTGGCCAAATTTGAGGCTGCTGCCAAAACAAGTACGGTCTTAGAAGAAGAACGAAAGTCTTCCGTAATGGTCGTAGCTAGTAGTAAAGAGTTAGCTAGTATAAGCAAAGTGATAAATCTGGAGGATTATGGGACAGCGGAACGACTTTTCAGAGTAACAGCATGGGTACTTAGGTTTGGGTTCAATGCACGAGCAAAGTCTAAGGGCATGGAAAAGCGCTGTGGAGAATTGACAGTAGAGGAGCTTGACGAGGCGGAAAATAGATGGATTAAACAGGCTCAGGCAGAGTTAAAGGAGGCTAAAAAGTACGCCCAGATTAGTAACAGTCTAGGCTTGATGGAAGAAGGAGGTATCATAAGATGTAAGGGTAGACTGCGTAACTCTGAGCTAGAGTACAACACGAAACACCCAATCATTATTCCCAAGGATAATAGATTAACTGAGCCTGATTGTCAGAAAATGTCACAGTGAAGTGCACCATTGTGGAGTTAGGGCAACCTTGGGCAGGCTAAGGACGAAATATTGGGTCGTGAAGGGAAGGCAAATGGTAAAGCGAGTTATAGGTAAATGCGTCACCTGTAAGAAATTAGAAGGAAGGGCATATGGGGGGAGACAGATGGCAGATTTACCAGGCTTTCGAGTGAAGGAAGCTGCTCCTTTTTCTAATGTGGGAGTAGATTTTGCAGGTCCATTGTTTGTTAGGTGTTGCACCAAGGCATCCAAGAAGGCGTATATCGCATTATTTTCCTGTTGTGTGACTCGAGCAATACATTTAGAGCTAGTGCGTGATTTGTCTGCGGAGACATTTCTGTGTTGCATGAGAAGATTTGCAGCGAGGAGAGGAATGCCGAGCCTAATAGTGTCAGACAACGCCAAGACGTTTAAGGCAGCAGAGAGAGCAATAAAGAAGTTGTTTAATCAACCTAAAGTAAAAGCAGAATTATTAACGAAGCGAGTAACTTGGAGGTTTAACTTAGAAAGATCGCCTTGGTGGGGAGGGTTTTTCGAGCGAATGGTTAGGAGTGTTAAACGATGCCTCAGGAAGGTTTTAGGCAATGCCAAATTAACAGTAGATGAACTTAACACAGTATTAGTAGAGATAGAAGGCACATTAAATTCCAGACCATTGACAGAAGAATATGAAGAATTCGAAGGCGATGTATTAACGCCATCACACTTAATTTACGGAAGAGCAATTAATTTCATACCACGGAGGGAGGTAGCTAGGGAGGAAAGTAGTTGTGGAGAAAGATTCAAATATATTACAATGAAATTACAACATTTCTGGACCAGATGGCAAAGTGAGTATCTCATAGGGTTACGAGAATTTCATAAAAGTGGTAATCGAAAGGCAAGAAGTTTGAAGGAGGGCGAAGTAGTTGTAGTTTATGGAGAGGGAGAGAAGCGAGGCAAGTGGAAACTAGGGAAGGTAGAGCAGCTAATTTTAGGAAATGACAGCGAGGTTAGGGGTGCTAAGTTAAGAATAGCAGGAAAGGGTAAACCAGTTTACCTGAAAAGACCGGTGCAGAAACTTTACCCGTTGGAAATTCAAGCTCGACCGGGTGGGAACGGGACGGAAGGGAATTCCCCTTCAGGTGAGGCAGAGGGTTCCTTGCATGATCTGCATGAGCGTCCGAGACGAGCTGCTGCTGAGATTTCAAAAGCGAAGACAAGGGCGATGCTTGATTCATAGACGTGTATGAATCAAGGTGGGTGGGATGTTGTAGGTCCCCGCGCAGCGCCGCCAGTTCCGCGTGTAACAGTTACGTGAGCACTTTATGTAAATATAGTTTAGTTGTTTGTAAATACGTCACAAGGACACATTGTTGATTCGGCACAAAGACACGTTGTAATGTAATATAGCACTATTAATTAACGCTTGCATTGAATTTTGATACAACTTTTGAGTCAGATCGTAGAGGAAGCATGAACTCACGGCTCACGCTGTAAATAGAATCTTTAAATAAACGATAGAATACAGTCCCCTGAGTGGTTTTTTGCGTGGACCAGTGTGCGCGGGATCGATTGGGGATTCTGCAAAAGTTAATCTTGGCAATCCTAACACTAATGCTATTTGTAATTCTAACCAGAATCCTAATCATAAACCTTATTGAATATTGGCCCTAATAATACTTAATTTCAGATAAGTAATATGGGAAGTCACCTGTATTGTTAATCTAGTATTTGGGGCCTCCTTTTCTGAAATAGAACAAGGTGCATTGTGCCTGATTGTGGTATTGTTTGGTACAAAATACTTAATTCATCATGTTTTATATGGAGTTGTTTGCACTGAAGCTAGACCAGAATGCACCTTGTTCTATTTTAAAAAAGGCCTGTGTGGCACCTGTCAAAAGTAATTTTATATTTGCTGATCAAGAAATTGAAGAATAAAAGGAAAAAACATAGCTATACCGCAGCAGCATAAAAATGAAGCTTTAATAAATACCTTGTCTTTTCGGTGAGGGATCTGTGCTATATTCGAGCACGATGGTCCTTTATTTGAGACCAAAATATCACATGTGCTAACTGGCAGGTTAAAATGGGCAGCACAAGCCTTCTTCAAGTTATGTAAACTTAAGTCTTCATGTGGAAATTCCACAAATTCTCTCGGCTGAACAGGCCTATAAGTTTGTTTGGAGTCTGCTTCTGCAGCAAGTCTCTGTACTATGACTTCACTCGGAGCTGATCCCTTCTTCTTTCGACTAGACATTGCATCACCAGATTTCCTTCTTTTGTCGCTCATCTCCCCTTGTAAACGGTCCCAAGTCACTTGCCTTCGCTTCATTGTTCTTTATAGGTATTTGGAAGCTTACAGTTACTAAAAAGATCTTTCGAAATCTACAAGTTCGAAGTGCATTTGTGTGGCTTGCGAACAATAAAAAACACAATATTTTGGCGGGAAAGGGAAACATTTCGCGGGAAACATGCAGCTGACCAAAAACGTCGCAGGCTATGAGAATACTGGGCCAGTGACAAACTATTTCAGTTTTAATTTGAAATACTATGAGAACGATGGGCCAATGTGTGGCCCAGTGTTTTCATAGTCATTCTACAACGATATCTCGTTTCAATTTCATCTTCATTTCGGATTTTGGCTTTCGAATTGCTTGTTATTTTCAATGTTTAATTCAAACTATATATTTTAATTTTTATGTTTTATTTTAATTTTATTTTATCAATAATTCTTTGTTGTTGTTTTATTTTCTTCGTTCTGTTTTTTTATTTAAATAATTTTTAAAAAACTGTTAACTATTTTTGTGTTTTTTTTCAAATTTAGTATTTTTTTTAATAACTTTTCACTTAAAAATAATATAGTGACTGTATTTTCTTATGAGAACAATGGGCCACCATATATTAGCCCAAGTCTAGGAATTCATAACGCACAAATGTACAATTATACATGTACACAACAATGCCACTCAATTTATATGTTTTAGCATGTATATAAATATAATCCTACTGTTGATATTCATATCTATAATCTATTTTACTATTTGCCTTTGTTCGACTTACCTGCCTATACGGTTGTGATTATGTTTTGCTGCTTTTGAATTCCAAACTGGATAATTTAATAATAATTCACAAAACTCAATATTCAAAATAAATTTAAAATGTAAAATGCCGAAGACAATCGATGTACTAATTTGAATTTCGTCCGGCAATCGTCTTGTTTCACATGCGTTTTTCCAGACAGGAAGTAAAATACGAGAAAGTGTATAAAATGTCCCAGACATTTTCCTTCCGAACAGGAAAAATGCAAACAAAACACAAAGAACGAAGTCTAACAAATAGCAATATTGTCAATATTCAGAGGAATGCTCCTGTTTATTTTTATAATACACCTTTAAGTTTAATCACACAAACGTACGACAACCATTTACCCAACTGTGAAGCCAATATTGCCCGACTGCCCATCTTTGCCCAACAAAAAGGGGGGGGGCTACCGCCCCCCCGCCTGGTACGCCCATGTGGATTGCTGGGCTATCTGAATCTCTCCTCATCAAAATCTTTTCATAGTCAGTCCACAGAAACTTATATCCCTTATTCTTCTTACATTGCAGACATTCTTTAAAAAGTTCCTTCCTTCTTTTTGTAAGAATTTCCACTATGTAAATATTAGATGGTTTGAATCGTGTGTATCCCAAGTCCTTCGTGCTTAGATCTTTAAGGTTATATCTTGCTCCATATAACTTGTCCCATACATCACATCTAGTAAACTTAAAAATCACAGCTGGACTCCTGGCATTATTTCCCTATTCTTGCAGGCGACGACTTACCGAAATATTTTCCTCCTTAATAACTATACCAATCTTTGAAGCCATGTTCATTACAATTTGATTTATATTTTCGCTTTCAAGTTTAGGAATTCCTCTTATCTCAAAACACTCTCACCTCCCGTATTGTTTGAGATCATCTTGAGTTTCTTGCACAAATTTAGGATCTTCACTCATCTGGTGAAGCTAATTTTTTAATAGAATATTTTCAGTCTTAAGTTCTTTGTTATCTGCTTCAAGTTTTGTAACTTTAATGTATAATTCGTCATACTTCTCACTTAAAAATGAGAGTGAGCACACTGCTTCGTCAATCTTATTATTTAACTGACGGGAAAACTAATACCATGTGTATTTAAAAAAGAGACTTTATTAAAATTGGTCTTGTCCATTCAAGGGCTTAGAAAAATGATAAAATATGTTACTAAAAACAGGAAGTAAACTCTAAAACCCTGTCCAGGGGTTAAAATATGTACTATTTACAAAGTTGGAATAAATGAATTGATTTGATAGTTTTTGACTAAGTCCGCATTTTCAATGTCATTGTTCAGTTTCTTGATTGTTCTCGATCCTCTAATACTTAACACTGCTGATTTGATAAGATTAAGTGACAGTTTGGTATTATTTATATATAAGTATATAAATATATATATAAATATATAGACTCACCACTGCTCTAAAGGTATTCTGCCGTAGAGTCTTTTTTCCAATGTTGCAGGCAGTAATCTGTCTGGATCTTCTTCTTTTCCTCTGGGTCTGGAAGTGGTTCATTGTCATAGACTATGCGATTCGACATAACCCACTGATCCTGAGGAGCTTGTGTTGCTATTAGATGCACTTTTTGACTTACTTGAATTTTCTGACAAACTCTCGTTTCTTTCACACTCCTTACTAGACATTCTTTAATACATACCAGGTAAAGGGTATATTTGCAGATTCAAAAGTAAGGTTTTCTATGCTGATCTTAGGTGCTATGGGCTTATGCTTTATGGCTTCTAGAATCGGTACTCATTATGATGTCACACAAAGCAAACATGGTGGCCAAAAAAGTTTGCATATGACATTGATGTTTGAAGGCAAAGTTAGGCAACTTCTACTCAACGGACAAAAGTGATATATAGATCAAATTGCTTCTAAAAGTCTGAATAATTTTTTAAGGCAAAAAAGGGGTTGAAAATTTTGTTCCAGTAGCACTTTAAAAAGAAGAGAGCTATGTTCATCAAATTTCGAAAAAGGTTATTATATGCACAGCCTTTTTCTGCAAGGTAACCAGTAAATTTTTTTTTATTTTAAATTCAATATCTGTTAGGCTTCTATCGCAACAAAGTAAATTTGAATCATCTGCAAAGAGATGGAAATCTAACTGAGGAGCACAGTAGCAAAAGTCATTAATATATTAAAGGAAAAGTAATGGACCTAACACTGAACCTTGCTGAACACGGCACGAAATGGGTTTAGTATCAGATGAAATATTTCCAATAGAAACAAACTAAGAACTGTCTGTTTAAGTACAAATATAACCAGTTCAGTAGTATTCCTCTAATTCCTTAGTATTCGAGGTTACTTAGCAGTATAATATGATTCACAGTGGCAAATGCCTTTGTTAAATTTAAGAAAAAAACTGAAAAATGCCACAAGAAAAAAACTAATTTTCAATAGCTCCCTGAGGAAGAATGAAGAAAACTGCAAATGCGTTTGGTATTGCACAATGTACAGTTTCAATAATCGTGAAACAAGTAACTCTGGCTATATCAATAAACCTAGCTGGTACATATGTGAAATTGCCTTCAACAGAAGAAGACGTCAAGACATCAGCAGCAAACTTTTTGGCTTGTTATGGTTCCCCCCAAGTGTATAGGTGCAGTCGGTGGGACACATGAGAAAACTGAAAGAAGAAAACCGAAAGAAGATCCAACATCATATGTAAACAGAAAAGGACAGTATAGCATTAACGTTCAGGCTTGTGTGGTTTATAGATACTGTTTTCTTTTATTGTAGTAATAAAATGGCCTGGTAGTGTGCTCGTTGCGCGTATGTTTGGTAACTCTGAATGAATGTATAAAAATTGACAATATTACGGCACAGAAGAGACAATGTCGTGGATGTAGCTAAAACGGTCAGAAAACTGTGACTACTCTGTAGAAATGTTCAAAAAATAACATCTTTCCTCTGTGGCATAATATTAACAATCAGTTAAACTAGGTATACTGACCTACATTTATCGCCCGGAAAAACTGGAATAGTTCAACAGAAATTAATGTACATTGTAAACTCAACATTATAGTTAAAGCTAACATATAAAAATAACTGTTTTGTTACAGTTCAACACAGGAAGTTGTTATACTTGCTCTTGTTTTAATTATGATTATCATCTGAAGAACTATCAGATGGATGAATATTGTTTAATGTGTTAAAGCAATTGGATGGGAAGTATTGAAAACCATGTATGTCTGGATAAACAGGCATTGGAGCGTGGGGAAAATTACCATGTACAGCAGCTGGTGGCACACTTGCTTGTGTAGTCTCATACATTTTCTTCATCAAGTCGAAGCAACAGGAGATGCAGTTGCCCACGTTTTCCATCATTTTCACCATTTTACTGGTGTTAGTTATAAATTGCTGGTCAACATTGTCAGATGTCTCCATCATTTTTCTCTTAGATCCTCCCTAGCAAGATGAAGGTGTTGTTTGTTAACAGAGATCTTTGTATTCATCCTTTTCTCTTTTTCATTATTGAGATATGTAGCAATCTTTTCTCTTTTGTCAATTGGATTTTGTGCTTTGGGTGTTCCTTGTGTGCCCTCTTCTTCCCGGATATGCCAAACAGTGATTCCATTTCATCATCGCTGTTGACAACAACAGCATCTTTGTACAAACAAAGATGACTGTGACTTGTCTTTTTCACTGGATTTGTTGTTCTTTTCATGGGCTGAACTTGAATCAATTCCACCTGAATTAACATAAACGTTTACCCCATTTACTAGCAGTATTCTACCACTGATGAGTATATAGTCATCTGTTGTTTAATAGCAGAGTAAATACTGATATAGGACATATTTGAGTGCATTGCCAGCTAAAATCAACTAAACTAATGCAATAGTTAATAATACAAATATTCTCAATAGCAGTGACTGGGTGACTGTTTGTGACTGTTTGTTCAGAGTACTATTTTATACTAGGAAATAAATCATAGTATGCGATAGAAGCGATGAATAAAAAATATCATTCAATACTCGGCGATAAAAAGCAAAAAAATTGTAGTAAATAATACTGAATGTACCTTCGATACTTTTTGTCGAAGGGGCCCCTGCCCATATGTTGTGGCATAAATCATAATATGTCATCAGCCTCAAGCTACCTCCCCTGCTTCTTTTCCCGCTGTCGACTGCCTTCTTAAAATTACCCCAAATTGTTTTCAACTTTGCCGCAATTCGTTCTTTTGTAATTTGCTCAAGGGACTTTGACTTGGGATAGTCTGAATTTGGTTCTTCGATTTCGCCATCTTCATCAATTTTTGCATAGCGTTCAACAAAAATTTCTCTAATTTTTTCGTATTTTGACTTAACGCTTTCCCAATCTGTGCCTTTGAAAAGACAGTTGGAAGCAAATATTTTAACTGACTCAATCAACAGTTCGAGTTCGGAGTCAGTCCATGTGAAGGAGTTTTTCTATGACACGGCAGACATTTTGCAGTTTTGCTGATTCTTTCCCAATATTATATAGGTTTGTATGGCGGGAAATCGCCATTGATTCCATGACAACGGCGAAGATTTTCGGAGCTTTACTGGTTGTGGTGTGAAAACTAATCCGGTATGAAAATCAATCCGGTATAGTGTAATTGGGGCCTAATAAGAATACTGGTAAAATTTGAAGAAGACTGTAAATAAAGGTATAATTTAAATACCTATATTTCTATTATTATTTATATTTTTTGTGATAGTGTCAATGAAGGCACCAGTCCATACAATGAACCAATGTTCCTGGTGTTTTACAATTCCTTTGCAGAGTTTTTAGGAAAGTTCTGCTTCAACTGCAAGGCTGCAAATCCAAGGGTTCAGGTTAAGAGGATTGGATCAATGGTTACCGGTTGTTCAGGCTTGTAGTAAATGCCTTGTGGAAAACTTTATATGGAGAAGTCAACCTATGGTAATGGGAAGATGTCCAGCTGGAAATATCAGTCCCATTTACGCGGGTAAAAATCGGCATGGGTGCCGCTCAAGAAAACTGAGCACTGATCGTTTACACTTGCATTTTGACGAAGTTTGACGGAGTTGATAGCACGGCAAGAAACTGGCATGGCCTGGATAGTTAGCTGAGCCTTCTTGTTGCTTATCCAGTTGAAAGACGCATGGCGCATGCGTGTATGCGCTGATATAAGCGTTAGCAGTATGGCAGCCAATTATTTAACTTTTAGGATTAACCAGAAAAAGTCAATCAGTTGGGATAAAATCTGACTTTGTTGAACAAATGAGTCATTATTCATTTAAATTTCTCTTGAAATGAATTGCAAGGAAAAGGAAAATGAGTATTTTGTTGGCACTTATGAGTGCACATTTCAGGGAACGACATGTCTGGATGCTTCCAAAAAGCGATGCGTGGTTTGTAATGGCCCAAACTGAATGTGATGAATAGAGATGGTATGTGAACTTCGGAGTTTCAAGGAAAACAATTCAGTGCCTTGTGGACTCTATTAAGCATGAAATAACTTACAAGACTACAAGGCTATGTGAGACAGTTCCAGCTAGATGCAGATTAGCTATAACGTTGTATTTTTTAGCAGGCACAGCCGAGTATCGTACTATTGCTTATTTGTTTGGCGTGTCGACTGCTTTCGTTTGCAACTGCATGAGAGATGTCTGCTTAGCAATAATCAAAGTTTTGAAATCATCATCTGTCTTTCTGCCGAAAGATGTTCAGCTTGGTGAAATAATTAAAACATATAGAGAAAAATGGGGTTTCCCAATGTGTTGTGGGGCCATTGATGGCACACATATCCCGATAGTTGCTCCAACTGCAAATCACATGGATTATTTGAACAGAAAGAAATATCATAGCATCCTAATGCAAGCTGTGGTTGATAGTAATCATCTATTTTGCGACTTTTCCAATAATTATCTATTTTGCAACTTTTCCAATTCTAATCTGTATCAGCTAGGTATTGAAGGGAGATTGTTTGGTGAAAACATTACTCAACAGATCAATGGAACAGTTGCCAAACCTCTAATCCTAGGAGATGCAGCATATCCATTACTCCCTTGGCTCATGAAACCATATCCTCACCGTCCTGATATGCCAGTTGCCACAAGCACTTCAACTATCGTTTGGGTCGAGCACAGATCAGAAGTAGTAGAAAATACTTTTGGTCACTGAAAAGGACGGTTAAGAAGGGTTTTAAAACGGTTGACATAGATGTGAAAAACATAATCACTGCAGTTGCAGCCTCATGTGTTAGAAATAAGAAATTTATTGTACCATAAATATAATATTTACAAGAATTAGTGATATTGTAATAATTAATGGTACATAGATGCCTGTAATAACCAAATAAGGGCTAAAAAACACAGCCATCTATTGTGTGATAATATTAAATTGCAAACCAAAGAAAGAAAATGACGAAATATATCTAATCTAAAGCACTGCAAAGTAACTTGGGCAGACTAATAAACCAAATTGCACGCAATCAATACTCTTCTACTAGGGTTGACAAAATAGATCTCCTAAATTTAGCCATCGAGCTACTTTTTAGGGATTTATCCAAATTATTCCATGTCAAAGGTCCTTTGTATTTAATATTAGAAAGACCGTAATCTGTTCTTATTTTTGGAAGAAGTTTAGATAATTTCGTAGAATGTCTAGCATTGTGGTTGTGAAATTCATTAACTTTTATGAAAAAACAGTCAAAGGATGAAGGCAAAGCCTTATTGTGAAATTTATGTAGAAAATATTAATATGAAAATCGACTAAATCCACAAGTTTAATTATTTTTGTGTCACGAAACAAGGGCGATGAGTGGTCATCGAATTTTGAGAACGTCATAATTCTAATAGCTTTCTTTTGCAGAATTATTAAAGGTTTAAGCACTGTTTGAGATGCAGAACCCCAAGCAATTAATGCATAATTTAGATAAGGATAAATCAGAGCAGAGTAAAGATTAATCAAAATTTTAAGGTTTACATAAGAAAGAATTTTAAATAGAAGCCCAATGCTCCTTCTTATTTTATTGCAAACATGACTAACTTGATTTTTCCAACTTAGATTTGAATCAATGAGTATGCCAAGATATTTAACACAAGTCTCACATTTAAGTTCTTCATTGTTAATTTTAAGGGAGAGGGAATGGTTAATAAATTTTTGTCTGGCATGGAATAAAACGAAATTAGATTTTTTAATATTCAATGAAAGTTTATTAGCACAAAGGCAAACAAAAATTTTCCCCAATTCTTCATTCAGAAATATTTCCAACGATATTAAATCATTATTTGAAGCAAAAAAGTTAGAATCGTCAGCAAAGAGATGTAAATCCATAAGTGAACAGGAACTAAAGTCATTTATATAAATCAAGAACAATAATGGTCCTAGCACAAAACCTTGTGGAACTCTGCAACTGATAGTAACTACATTAGATATATCACTATTAATAGATACGAACTGCTTACGATTTGATGAATATGAAGCAAACCACTCTTTCACAATACCACGAAATCCATAGTTATCAAGTTTACTTAAAAGAATTTGATGGTTAACAGTATCGAAAGCTTTGCTAAAATCTAGAAAAATTCCACAGGAAAATTCACTTTTATCAATCGAATTTTGTATTTTGTCTACTATAGACAAAATTGCATGCTCAGTAGAGTGATTTGCTCTAAAACCAAACTGTTTATTATATAAGATGTTGTATTTGTCAAGAAATTTTAGTAATCGCTTTTGCATGAGAGTTTCCAAGATTTTATTAAATACAGAAAGAAGAGATATTGGCCTATAATTACTCAATTGTAATTTAGATCCATCTTTAAAGACTGGAATAACTCTAGCTAATTTGAGTTTGTCAGGTACAATACCTGTTTGAAAAGAAATATTAAATATTAGTTCAAGTGGTTTGGACACAAGAGTTCTGACTATCTTCAAAATATTTATAGGAATACTATAAGGTCCTGTGGATTTCGCACCATTCAAATTAAGTATTCCAGTCAATTTCGTCAAATGCTTGAATTTGATTGATAGATAACGTTTTTCTTCTTCCATTTTGTTAAGTCTTCCACTGATTTCATCGTACTGTGCAGCAAGGAATGACTGGCTATTAATCACTTTGGTTAGCTTGCTATCAAGCTCTTTGCAACGGGAATTAAACGACTTGTTTAAATTATTAATTAACTGTTCGATTTTGTCAAATTGTGTTTCAATTTTCTTATTTTCCATTTTAAAAGTAGATATAAGACCCTAAATTGATTAAATGCTACCAAAATAAAACCAAAGTCTGCTTTATATATAGTTTAAATAGATAACGTTATATGACGGAGCCACAAAAGAGCATCCCGTCACCCTCTTAGCATAATTGCCTAACTCATTTTTAAAGCTTTTGAGAAAAATAAAAATAACTGGTTTAATTCCCATACGTCAAAGGTATTTTATTGAATATTTGAATACAAGCATAACACGATAATAGAAATATGACTGAGTAATGAGTAGTTGCCATAGTGACAACATAATCCATATAAATGACTTAGGCAATTTTGCAATAACAATGGTGTGAGTTGGGCAATTTTACAGTTAACTATAGCAGACACTTTTCACCAGTTTGGCTGATGTATTGAACTACAATTTGCGTTTTACTGCATTTTGAAGACTTTAGCTTACTTATTTACATGTTTTATTAGAAACAATTAACAAATATGTAAATGAATATGTTTAGTCAGCAATGAGGCAAATTATCAAAATAATGGTGGCAATCTTTTGGAATGACTGATTTCATCGATTGCAGATCATTGTATTTTCTTAATGTGATAGGTAACTGAGCCTCAAACAGCGCTTCCACCCAAACAGTTTGGCAGGGATGGTGACACTGTAGTGACTAGACTTGAACAAATTAATATGACAGTTATGATAAAATATGTTAATTTATGGAGGGTTGTTGTTGTTTCACTTTTGAGATTGAGGGAAGTATATTTGAGAAATCAGTCGAAATAAAGACGTTTTTGGTAATAGAAACAAAGCCTCTACATTGGTGACCCCGACGATACGACTCCACGATGGATGACGCTCCTTCTACGACCGATAATTCTGTGGCTATGACTTCTAATACGACTGTGAACGGCGCCATCGCAACGTATTCGATTTCGATCAAAATTCCGCCATTTTGGCCGTCCGACCCAGAACTTTTGTTTGCACAAGTAGAGGCCCAGTTCGCTGTTAAACAAATAACCGTTCAGCATACAAAATATTCTCATGTCATTGCTGCCTTATCTCCAGAGGCAGCCACTGAAGTTCGCGATCTTATTTTAACTCCTCCAGATGCGAATCCATACGACGTTCTCAAGGCTGCCCTCACCGAGCGGGTTTCACTCTCAAAGCGTCGTAAGCTACATCAAGTTTTACATGCTGAAGAGCTTGGAGACAGGAAACCATCCCAGTTACTTTGCCAGCTACAACAGTTATCCGGTATCACCGACAGCGACCTTTTACGGGAATTGTTTTTACAGAGACTTCCCAGTAATGTCCAAGTCGGGTTGTTGTCTCATCCTGGGAAGCCATTAGCAGAGCTAGCGGTAATAGCAGATGGTATGATCCAGCTTGTAGAATCTCATCAAAGTATCGCCCAAGTTGAAACTCCACCAACAGCTGAAATTTCATCGATCCGATCTGAATAAAGTCCTTAAGCTCCTAGAACCCACATCTCTCAAGCCGTCCAACACATCCAACGACTCCAATCGTCAAACAGGAGCCAAATTCGGCGCCCGAGCGTCAAAATGCCGCCCACCTTGTTCGTTCCCTAAAGCGGGAAACGACAGCCCCGGTCACCAGTAATGGCGCAGGTGATCGGGGGCCCAGCGAGCCGCCTGCTATATGTGACTGACCAGCGGTCGAAAATACAGTTCCTTATTGATACGGGGGCTGAGGTTAGCATCTTTCCAGCTACACGAAAAGACAAGATATGCAAACCGAAAGGCATTTCTCTCAAGGCTGCAAACAATTCCACCATTTCCACATATGGGCAGCGGGAACTCATTTTGGACATTGGGCTACACCGCAGATTTCAATGGTCCTTCCTTGTTGCAGACGTCAGCCAACCCATCCTCGGAGCTGATTTTTTGAGACACTTTCGGGTGCTAGTCGACCTTGCTAATTCATGCTTAGTGGACACTGAGACATTTCTTACCATACCGGCACAGGTTTCCACCTTGACACCCCTGCAACTTAATCAGATATGTCGCCCGAATATCAACAACGAGTGTGATACCATATACTCCGCGTTCCCACAGGTGTGTAAACCACTTATCACGGAACCCACTGTGAAGCACAATGTCCAACATCACATCATTACTACTGGACCCCCAACCTTTGAAAAGGCCCGACGCCTTTCTCCAGAGAAGTCAATGGCGGCGAAAGCAGAGTTCAATCGAATGCTAGTTTCGGGAACTATACAGACCTCCTCCAGCAATTAATCCTCGCCTCTCCACATGGTCCCTAAATCCAACGGGGATTGGCGTCCCTGTGGGGATTATCGGGCCCTCAACAGAGCCACGAAACCAGATCGCTACCCAGTCCCACACGTCCAGGATTTTTCTGCTCGTTTAGCAGGATGCTCGGTTTTCTCCAAGATCGATCTGGTCCGCGCCTACCATCAAACTCCCATAGCACCGGAAGATGTTCCAAAAACGGCTGTTGTTACTCCATTCGGCCTTTTCGAATTCCGACGTATGCCATTTGGCCTCAAAAATGCAGCCCAGTCCTTTCAACGCCTGATGGACGAGGTTTGTTGTGGACTAGATTTTGTGTTTGTATATATCGACGATATACTCGTTTTCAGTTCAACAGCAGAGGAGCACCGCAGTCATCTTTGTCAACTCTTTGAACGCTTACAACGCTATGGGCTCGTAATTAATCCTGCCAAATGTGAATTAGGGCACACACAGCTCTCCTTTTTGGGTCATCTCCTTACTGCGAAAGGTATATCACCCCTTCCGATCCGCGTTAAAGCCATTAGTGAGTTTCCACCACCCAATGACAAGAAGAAACTTCGCGAATTCCTTGGAATGTTTAACTTCTATCATCGGTTCGTACCTCATTGCGCTGAACATCTCCATCCACTACACAACCTTTTGACCTCACCTTCATACGTTTGGTCCCCCGAGTGCCAAGAAGCATTTAATTTCTGCAAGTTGGAACTGGCGAAGGCCACATTGTTGGTTCATCCACAGAATGATGCCCCAACCAATATCACCTCCGACGCTTCTGACAAAGCTGTTGGGGCTGTACTTGAGCAGTTCATCAGCCATGAGTGGCGTCCAATAGCTTTCTTTTCACGGAAACTGTGAGCGGCGGAGACATGATACAGCGCATTCGACAGAGAATTATTGGGCGTTTACCTTGCCATCCGCCATTTCCGTTGGTTTGTCGAAGGTAGGGAATTTCATGTTTACACAGACCACAAACCCTTAACATACGCGATTTCGAACTCCTCAAACCAACGTTCTCCATGCCAAATTCGTCAATTAGCATTTATTTCGGAGTTTACCACGGACTTACGGCATGTAAAAGGGAAGAATAACGCGGTAGCCGATGCCTTCTCGAGAATTGAAATAAATGCCACATCTTACCCCGAGATCGACTTCCGTGCCATGGCGCATGCCCAAGAGTCCGATCAGGAGACGCAAGCCCTAAAGACGAGTAACACAAGCCTACAACTTGTAGACATACCACTCGAAGGTTCGGACAATCTCACTTTACTCTGTGACATATCCCAGGGCAATGCGCGTCTGGTCGTGCCCGAACCCCTCCGTCCAGAGGTGCTTAACATCATTCATCAGCTTTCTCATCCAGGGTCATGTGCAACCTATAATCTTATTCGGGCGCATTTCGTGTGGAGTGGCCTAAATCGAGATGTCCGTCGATGGACACGAGCCTGCATTTCTTCCAACAATCAAAAATCCAATGACATGTAAGTGCCCCCCTGCAGAGATTCGACCCACCTGCTCGACGTTTCGAGGACATTCATGTTGATATTGTTGCCCCCCTTCCACAATCCCAAGGGTTTTCTTACCTCTTAACATGCATCGATTGATACACTCGCTGGACCGAAGTTATCCCCATGAAGGATATGACAACAGAGTTGTGCGCACGAGCATTAATAGCGGGATGGATCGCCCAATTCGGCGTTCCCAACACCATTATGTCTGATCGTGGTACTCAATTTGGATCAAATCTGTGGTCATCCGTTATGCATCTCCTGGGCGCCATCGCACAACAGCGTACCATCCTCAGTCAAATGGAATTATCGAGCGATTCCACCGACAATTGAAAGCATCCCTCATGGCACATCTAAATGGTCCCAACTGGCATGATGAGCTGCCAGTCGTGATGCTGGGAATACGAACCTCATGGAAGGAAGACCTCCAGTGCAGTTCTGCGGAACTGGTCTACGGAACAACCCTTCGGCTGCCTGGCGAATTTTTCCATCAGAGTCAGACTGCGCCCGTAGATCCAACATCGTTCCTCGGCAGACTAAGAGACACAATGCATAAGCAAAACCCCGTTCTGACACAACATCATGGAAAGCGACCGTCACATGTCCCAGACGCCTTAAAATACACTACTCATGTGATCGTTCGTCGTGATGCCTTGCAGTGACCGTATGACGGACCATTCCAGGTTGTCGAACGCAACGAAAAATATTATACTATTAGCAAGAACGGAGTATACGACACAGTGTCGCTGGATCGTTTGAAGCCCGCAGTCATAGACGAAGAAATGAAGAAGCAACCTCCTCGAGAGGGACCATCCACAACACCTACGTCGACCATGTCCGTTCCGGTACCACCGCCTGTGACAATGCTCTTACCGACACCACAATTCAGAACACGCTCTGGTCGTGCAGTGAACTTACCTGTTCGTTTCTGCACTGGGGGGGGGAGTATTGTAGTGACTAGACTTGAACAAATTAATATGACAGTTATGATAAAATATGTTAATTTATGCAGGGTTGTTGTTGTTTCGCTTTTGAGATTGAGGGAAGTATATTTAAGAAATCAGTCGAAATAAAGACGTTTTTGGTAATAGAAACAAAGCCTCTACAACACGTTGGGGGATATCCTTCCATTCGGTGTCTGCTTGGAAATCAAGTTTTTACTGAATAGAACCATTTGAGTGGTACTGCAACGCTCTGAGGTTGAAAACTGTGGGATCACCAGTTTTCTTTCCTGGCCTTATCGATTTCAAATAATCTCCAGTGAGCTGCATAAAATGATTGTGGTAGATATAGGGTGCTGGTCGTGATCGCGCTGTTTCCATGATTACATAGTAATCTCGGGGTGTATATATGTCGACCACAGTTTTTCGTTCAATGGTGCTATGCATGGAATCATATTCCATTTGGGTGTGCCCCACCACCAGAAATTTTTGTTCGACGACTATCCTGTATTCCATAGCAAGATGCAGGTATGTGTTGCTAAGGATTGCATTGCGATTTTGATAGCCGCAGCCATCACTCCATACCACAATCTTCTCAGTAGCAGGATTGGCCTTTAGAAACTTGGTGAAGTGTTGGTACTGAAGGTAGGCAAAGACCTCTGCACCTAAATTACCCTCGTGTTCTTCCCAGGGATAGCAGTAGCCTTCCTTGTTGGCAAGGTTGAAAAAGGTGTAGCTATGTACTTGCAGTTTTGTTTTATAATACATGGCACTTGCTTTGGTCTTGGGGCAAAGGAGCACTGCTTGGACATTCACTGTCCAAACCGACACTTTGTCATTAGCTGCCTGCTTGTCATTTGACTTCTCGGCACGTGCTTCATCCTTAGCAATGATGTGGGCAGTGTAGGTATCTTGGTTGATATTTCCGTGCTTGGCTGCAGTGCAGATATCACACTGGTCTTTTCTTGGGATGAACACTGAGTATTTCTCTTCCTCAAACACTTTGCTGAAGAATGTTTCCCCAACAACTCGTACACCAGCCTCACTAGCTGACTTGCGGTATTCTTGGTACAGATGGGTCTTCATTGTACCTGGCTCCAGAAATTTTTTCTCCTGATACGTAGGAGTATTTCTGCAATAATTATTTGAAATACTCTTATGAATGTTTGGTTTCGAAAAGCCTGCAAGACCTCTAATGAACAGGATTTAACTTAATTGACCTTTCAATCACCACGCTAAGATATAACTTTCAGGAATACAAGTAATTACCTCTTCGCTTATTAAACATGATAAGCCTTGTAAGGCACACCTCCGCCAGCTTTCTCCATCTCTCGACGGTGACTTCCTCATTTACTTTCCTTGTCAATTCAGCGATTTTTTCTATCACGTGCTTTCGTATTGCCAACAGATCCTCCGTAATTGGAAGAAGTTGAGGAGCGTTATGTTTCTTTAACGCAAGGTGGTCAAGCGCGGGCCTGGATATCTTGTCATGCCACTCCGCGTCATACAACTGGAGCAAATCGTTTATCTCCGCTTTCTTTCCAGAATTTTGTTCTCTTAGTGCTTTGCAACGAATTATCACTGCCGCCTTTTTCAACTCGTATCCGCAGTGCACCGATGTTGCCGGAGCTTTAAATCTTTTTTGCAATGTGGTTCCATCGTTCTCCTCGTACCCTCCAACTTTTCTGGCGCATTCCACCAGAGTGTCGAAATGCCGCGGCCTCAACAAATCTTCCAGGGAGGCCTCCGTGTTCCCCAACAACTTTCTCCCTTCGATCAGAGCCCTCCCAAGAAGTCTCATTTTCTGCGACACTTCACTTGCCTTTTCCGCTCCCCTCTTTTCAATCATGTTGCTTCCCAGTGTTAGGATGGTGGGATCACCTCGCACGGCAGTGCTTACGACGTCGTAAGACATGATCTTAAGAACCTTTTTCGAGAGCATTTTGCTGCACCCGCTTGGAAGCTTTCCTGCAGCCAGCAGGAAACGTCCTTCGTGTTTCATACATCTGGACGTTTCTTTTCTCTCGTCTTCTTTCCTAAACGGGCATTTTGGGGCGTGTCACCAAAGCTCATCCCCAAGAAAAAACCCATGGCAATATTTGCAAGGTAGATAATTTTCAGGGTTACCTGATCCCTCATCGTTGGCCGTTGGTCTTCTAACCACTTTTAACTCTCCTTTCTTCAACTCCAGCACCCGCATATTATGGTTAAAATTGCCCATTCTACAGAGTTTTTCAAACTGTTTTTTTCTCTTTTCATGGTTTGCGGGATGCTGAAGAGCGTCCTTCACTTCTTTCTCTTCCCCATGCACTTGTTGCAGATGCCGCGCAATCTTCGCGTATTCTTTTTCGCAGAAAAAGCAAGAGTGAGTTTTATCATAAACCCGGGCACCTTCAGGTGCTAAATTGATGTACACTACAGAAAAGAGAATTGTCATAATTCAGTACAGCGTATATCAATTACAGCTCTATTAAGACGTTCCAGTAGAGAAGTCCAGTGGTTAAATAAATACATATATTGATTATGAAGCATTAAAAACGTCTATTGAATAAGGTTAATCATGATGATATAAAGATTGAACACTATCTTAAATAATTTGAATTTCATCTCAAAGTGTCTCCAAATGAATTGAAAACGTGAAGATGTGCATGCAGATCAGGACTTGGTTGCTGATAATTTAATAATCTAGCTATTTTTGTATATTACAAGTTTTACGTAAACTTACCAGCTGAAGTAGAAGCAATTTGTTTTGCCAGTTGGAAAGATGCCTCAGATTCTCGACCTAAAAAATCAATTATATATTTAAATTCATAGACATCGGTAGATATGTAAATCTTATGACATATCTACCTCTCAAACTAATTTGAAAACTCTTTCCTGATTGAAATGTGTTACCTTTCACATCGTCGTTACCATCAGTGCCATGTAAGTTTTCCTAAGGAGTGATAACAGGTCATTAATACAGAAACAAAACTATATTTCATCACGGCCGGGGATATAGTTTCTCCAGACATTTTTCAGTTGCACATGACCTATTTTAGAATGCTAAACAAAATGGCTCGTTCGATCATATGAGTATCGAAATTGCAGTTTTCTTAATAATTATGATGCTTCACCTCATCATCGTTTTCATCCACAATTTGACCAGCTGGAGTAGAAACAATTGGTTTTGCAGGTTGGAAAGATGCCTCAGATTCTCGACCTAAAAAATCAATTATATATTTAAATTCATAGACATCGGTAGATATGTAAATCTTATGACAAATCTACCAGTCAAACTAATTTGAAATCTCTTTCCTGATTGAAATGTGTTACCTTTCACATCGTCGTTACCATCAATGCCATTTATGTTTTCCTAAGAAGTGATAACAGGTTATTAATACAGAAACAAAACTATATTTCATCACGGCCGGGGATATAGTTTCTCCAGACATTTTTACAGTTGCACATGACCTATTTTAGAATGCTAAACAAAATGGCTCGTTCGATCATATGAGTATCGAAATTGCAGTTTTCTTAATAATTATGATGCTTCACCTCATCATCGTTTTCATCCACAATTTGACCAGCTGGAGTAAAAAAATGGTTTTGCAGGTTGGAAAGATGCCTCAGATTCTCGACCTAAAAAATCAATTATATATTTAAATTCATAGACATCGGTAGATATGTAAATCTTATGACAAATCTACCAGTCAAACTAATTTGAAATCTCTTTCCTGATTGAAATGTGTTACCTTTCACATCGTCGTTGCCATCAATGCCATTTATGTTTTCCTAAGAAGTGATAACAGGTTATTAATACAGAAACAAAACTATAATTTCATCACGGCCGGGGATATAGTTTCTCCAGACATTTTTACAGTTGCACATGACCTATTTTAGAATGCTAAACAAAATGGCTCGTTCGATCATACGAGTATCGAAATTGCAGTTTTCTTAATAATTATGATGCTTCACCTCATCATCGTTTTCATCCACAATTTGACCAGCTGAAGTAGAAACAATTGGTTTTGCAGGTTGGAAAGATGCCTCAGATTCTCGACCTAAAAAATCAATTATATATTTAAATTCATAGACATCGGTAGATATGTAAATCTTATGACAAATCTACCAGTCAAACTAATTTGAAAACTCTTTCCTGATTGAAATGTGTTACCTTTCACATCGTCGTTACCATCAATGCCATTTATGTTTTCCTAAGAAGTGATAACAGGTTATTAATACAGAAACAAAACTATATTTTATCACCGCCGGGGATATAGTTTCTCCAGACATTTTTACAGTTGCAAATGACCTATTTTAGATTGCGATCATACGAGTTTCGAAATTGCAAATTTCTTAATAATTATGATGCTTTACCTCATCATCGTTTTCATCCACAATTTGATCTACGGGCCATGCGCTGAAGCTATTCACCTCAATTTTGCCCGAATGAGTTGGATACTCTGCCCAGCACCGCACGTCATCTCGGCATAGTGAGATAATTGACACGGCTACCCAGCCATTCGTTAACGTATAGTTGTGGACCATCTTGAAATTTTTCATGACTTTGCCCGCTCCAACCTTCTTGTTATCCCTTCTTAAACTCACTTGAAGTAAAAGTATTCAATGTTATAATTCTCAGCCTAAAATTAATTTTATCATTCTTGTGAAAATAAATACAATTTCTCCCTATCTGTGCATTAGAGAGATGTGTATAGGCGAAATTTCAAACATCACTTTTTAAACTCACCTATCCCATCTGTGGTTTTTTCGCTATTTTTCAAAAGAGTACCCTAGAAAGATAATGTATTAACTTGGGTCAAGGACTGATTTTCTCGTTAGGTTAAATGTTACTTGCGTTTAAGGATTTTTTTTCAACCTACCTCACTACTAGTACTGCATTCGTTTTCCTTTTCGTCTTTTTGTTCATTGTGGAATATGTTCTCAAAACGAACCTAAAGTGATTGAAATTAGTTTCAAATTAAAAGTGAATAAAATTCGGCGATTCATTTTCATAACATCCGATTTACGTCGGCACGGAAATCTCGTCCATGGTCTCGATTGATTAATTTTCTAAATTGGTTATTAGACCATGCACACAATGCTAATTTTACTCACGGCTTTCTTTGTCTTGCTGGACTTTATTTTAGCATCGCTCGCATTTTCAGAACTCTATGAAATACAACGTAAATTTCGATCACTTGCCTGTATTGTTAGGGTGTGAATACAAGGCGCAATTCGGCTGGTTAGCGGGGCTAATATTTAATGAAACAAAGCAGGCATTATATATGAAATAATTTCAGCGTATAAACGGAAATTTCAGCTCAGTTTGAGTTATTTAATATTAAGTGTAATCGCTTCAGCCTGGTCAGAACTACGTAAAGTACGTCAATGTAATCTGCGATTTTTTCCTGCCAGTTTATCCCCGGGCTGTAATGAATTGCCTTATGGCTATGTATCAACCATTTGTCATGCTTCAACATTTGTTGCCTAGATTGCTAGATATAGGTATTTTCTTATTTCAACCTACCTGGATATCGCTTTGTTTGTTTTTTTCGTCAGCTGACGTTACCCTTGCTCTTTTCCTGCACTGAAAAAACATAAGGAAAACGACATTTGTTACAAACATAAGATACTAGGTTGTTGCTGCCCCCGTCCCGAAAATCCTGGCTACATCTCTGCTAACCAGCTTTCGTACAACCTGCATGCCCTAGGTGTTGATCCTGTATATGAATCAATCCTGTATACTGTTAAATCCTTCAAAATTTGTTGCCTATATCGCGCTAGATATAGGTATTTTCTCATATAAACTTACCTGGATATCGCTTTGTTTCTCCTTTTTGTCAGCCGATGCAAGCCTTCCTCTTTTCCTGCACTAAAATAATCAGAAAGAAATAGACATTTCTCATAAAAATAGGACACTAGGTTTATGCTGTACCACCCCTAGTCAATTTTTACAATGTTACTTTACATACGTGTTTTTCCTTTTTCCTTCTCTCGATAGCGTCGCTAGCCTCTTTACTTTTAGAACTCTGAATGACATAGAAAGTAAATATCCATGAGTTCGCTGTGCTACATAATATAGTGTTATACATTGTTAAATTGAAACCATTATAACTGCATGAATATGCAGCCAGGATCGCTAGAATGATGTTGAATGGTGACAACATCATTCTTGTATTCATTTCGAAGCAATCATAAAATTATTATTAAAATTAATATTTTTCTGTGATGTGGAACGTAATGAAGAATTTATATATTTTATCGTGAAACTATATCTTTAACATTTAACATTGTATATATGTATTATATATATACCTTATTTTCTTGTTCCATCAGCCATGGGTAATCTTTTTCCCATAATCGTAGAGAACTTCCTCACCTGTGTGTATCTCTTTGACTGAGAATAAGCAAAGTGTAGGAATATTCTCTACGGATACCACTTTCATCTTGGCGTTTAATATGTCGTCTTTACCGGCATGATTTACTAGACGTCCTAAAGTGGGACCGCTTATTGGCTCATCCGTCGCATCGTAGCTATATAAATTTATAAGGTGTTTAAAAGTTAAGTAGTTGCTAGGAAATGGATAATAAAATAAATCATCAAGCAGCAAATAGACTGGACAAGATTGCTCAAGGTTGTCGCCATTGCAACAGTAGCGTTAATTGTTATGATTATTTTTCTCAACGCGAAGGAAAGCGCGTTTAAGAACAATAGAAAATCAAACAATTTATGATGCAGGAGGTATCTATAAATTTATTACTTAGCCCCCCACTTTCTAACATGCTTCTCGGGCCTAGTGTTCAGTGCAGGATGTACAAAGGCTGCATGGATAGCGCCATGCACCGAATAGAGTTTTTTCAATCGTTTTGAAATTGCCCATAACTTTGATTAAAACTTCGTTTTCTTAAATTGGGAATCCTCTTTAATAATTGTTAGCTCCAAAGCGGTAATTTTATTGCTTTTCAGCATTTTTAGAACGGTAAATAATCACAGGATAGCGCTATCCAGCCTTTGTACAACCGGCCCCAGGACATTATTTATGTTGTTTTCAACAATATAGAATCAATTTGAGCGTTTCACGCGTGTAGAAAGCCATCGAGGTACGGATAAAAGATTAAAAGTTAATCAATTCGTAAAATATTAAGGGTATAGTACAATAGTATAGTATTTGTATATATTATATGCAGGTGTATTTTTATTTTCCAAAAAAATTTTCATTTCACTTCATCTAAGGCCGCATTGGCGTTTAAGGCATCCTATCGTACTTTTGTAATATTGCCTCTGACTGATGCTAAGCTCGGTATTCTATGTAATACATATGTGAAAATCTTACCAAAGCTGTTTGCCAGTGTATTTAAAGTAATATCGAAATATTCCTCTTTTTGTGCCTTCAACTGCGTCTCTTTGTTCCCCTTCCTTTGCTGTGATTAGTTCGCCAGGATATTGAAAGAGAAATTGACCCTTCTCAAAAAATCTTTTTGCAAAGACAGCTCTCCCTGAAATCAAAAAGTAAAACTGATGGTAGATGGATAAAAATAGTAACTACTAGTAACTAACAATTTGCAGTCCAATATTGCAATAAGAAAACAAGCGCCCACATCTTTTTCTTTGAACGTAGGGCACCTAGCCCCTCGTGAATTAACTGAAGAGGCTCCTTTTCAATTAAAAAAGCATTTTGGCATTACTAGTAATACTTACGGTATTTGCATGGTAATAGAACTAGAGTTGTAAACTTATATTTTTAATTCAGCGTAAGTGTCAAGAAAAGTTTAATTTGTTTGTGTCTCGGCAATAGACTGTTGCGATTTTTCATATTATTCAGTATATTTTATTTATACTATACCAAATTAGTAAAGTTATCAAGTTTGATTAGTTATGAAAAGTTGCCATTTTTCGTTTTAGCGGAAGTCAGATTAGTTGTGCTGACTTTCTGGTCATATTTTGTATCTTAAAAAGACGTACCAATGTGAATGTTTGGCTGGATATAAAGGAAATCGATGCCAGATTAAACGTAAGTAAATACAATAGTTCTTTATGGTAAGAGCATCATCCACTTTTTGAAAAGGACAAAACTAGCGAAGAAAAAGCCTCAACTATATAGTTTTTGAGAGTACAGTACGTTATTGGTTACCGTGTGTGTTGATCTGATTTATATACTGTCTGTCTTTTGGCTTTACATGACACAACACACCGCTACTTCAACCTTTAAAATCTAGTGAAGGTTTCTCAAGTGTTCAACCATACTTCTTTTGGGATGAAAAAGACCGCAACACGCCTATTTTCCGGTTGAAGAAAACAGGACTGAACAATGTTTTGCTGCACCCCATGAACATGGTTGCTACCAAGTCGCAGCAACTTGATAAAGTGACTTGAACTTGAACAAGTTGCTTGAACTTGATAACAACCATGTTTGTAGGTTGCAGCACGACATGTCATTCACCAATCTTAATTTCATGCGATGCATGCGCCACCAGTTTTTGCTGTGATGACAGTCATGACACCTCGCTGCTGTTCCATACTTCATGTTATATGACTTATGATTATATAAGTTTTTGTACTGTCATGGCGAAGATGGCTGGCATGTAATGCAGAGCTCATTAGTCCTTATAAAGCAGAATTGGTATGTAATTCCAATCTCAAGATTTGTTATACCAACAGGATTGGTACGTGATTCTAATCTCAGTAGTTGTTATAATAGCAGGATTCGCATGCAAATCTAATCTCAGTAGTTCTTATAATAGCAGGATTGGCATGTAATTCCAATCTCAAGATTTGTTATACCAACAGGATTGGTACGTGATTCTAATCTCTGTAGTTCTTATAATAGCAGGATTGGCATGTAGTTCCAATCTCAAGATTTGTTATACCAACAGGATTGGTACATGATTCTAATCTCAGTAGTTGTTATAACATCGGGATTGGCATGTAATTGCAATCTGAAGATTTGTTTTACCAACAGGATTTGTATGTGATTCTAATCTCAGTAGTTGTTATAACATCGGGATTGGCATGTAATTGCAATCTGAAGATTTGTTATACCAGCAGGATTGGTACGTGATTCTAATCTCAGTAGTTCTTATAAGAGCAGGATTGGCATGTAATTCCAATCTCAAGATTTATTATACCAACAGGATTGGTACGTGATTCTAATCTCAATAGTTCTTATGATAGCAGAATTGGCATGTAATTCCAATCTCAAGATTTGTTATACCAACAGGATTGGTACGTGATTCTAATCTCTGTAGTTCTTATAATAGCAGGATTGGGATGTAATTCCAATCTCAAGATTTGTTATACCAACAGGATTGGTACGTGATTCTAATCTCTGTAGTCCTTATAATAGCTGAATTGGCATGTAATTCCAATCTCAAGATTTGTTATACCAACAGGATTGGTACGTGACTCTAATCTCATTAGTACTTATAAAAGCGGGATTGGCATGTAATTCCAATCTTAAGATTGATTATACCTACAGGATTGGTACGTGATTCTAATCTCATTAGTTCTTATAATAGCAGGATTGGCATGCAAATCTAATCTCAATAGTTTTTATAATAGCAAGATTGGCATGTAATTCTAATCTCAGGATTTGTGATACCAACAGGATTGGTACGTGATTCTAATCTCAGTAGTTGTTCTAACATGTAATTCCAATCTCAACATTTATTATACCAACTGGATTGGTACGTGATTCTGATCTCAGTAGTTGTTATAATATCGGGATTGGCATGTAATTCCAACTTCATGAATTGTTATAATAACAAATTAGCACTGATTCTAATATCTGTAGCTGTTATACCAACAGGATTATACCGATGTGGTCTCTTGACTCCAGTATTTTCTTCAATCGACCAACGCCATAGCCGCTTGGTTTTCGGAATGGAATCTCCGAAGGCAAACCATCAACTTCGAATTCATGCTTTCTTTTGTATGGGAAAGGTGTGTCTTCCCTGTAGCTTTACCTGTATGAATAAATAGTGCATATAAGATTTCAGTGACCTTGGAAGATCGTTAAGTGGGGGGCGGTTGATCAGTGACTTACTATATTTTGTGTTGAAAAGATTTTGTACATCCTTTCTCAGCTGATTATCTTGAGCAAACTTCCTAGTATTTTCTTCGAACCTAACAAAAAAGATTAATTAGCAAGGTCATTGAGAACCAAGACGCACACATTCTTTCCTTAATTAGGCATAACACATATACCATACAGTCATTACCATTGTTATTGAATAAAGAAGAGGCAAGTTGTTGTATCGTTCTATCACTGAATTTATTGGTGATGGAATCAGATTCAGCAATATAATATTTATCCTTTCTGAAACCAATAACTAATGTGTGACATCCATAATCTTCCAGTATCTTGCACCAAAATAAAATTTATTTATAAATTGAATGTGAAACCTGCAATTAATAGGTGTAGAATATTATACCATTCAGTATCATTGTACAATTATTATTGATTCAATGATATAAAGAGATGGATATAGAGCAGTTATGCATGGCATAAAGAGATGCATATAGAGCAGTTATGCATGGCATAAAGAGATGCATATAGAGCAGTTACGCAAGATATTATATATAGATAATTAAATCATGCATTATAGTGTATAAAAAATACTAATGAATTATTGTGAACTTTTAAATAATCTTGCATTTACCGTATTATTGCGTAGTTTTGTAAAAATATTGCTTATTTTATTAGTTTTCTGCAGCTCTGTAAGATTTGTACTTTCTTCTTCTGCTGCCAACTGATTATATCTGGCTTTTTCTTCTGCAGGCATTTCCCTAAATTTAGCTGCTGCTTTCTTGTTGAAATTAGGTAATTCACATTCTTTTAAGGTATTTTTACCCTCTAAAAGTTGTATTCCCAAAACAACATTAATTTATTAGATCAATAATCTTTTATGATACATATATACTCTTTCTGAAATATGTTCCATCCACATTTTGTGCGATCTTTTCGGGGAACATTAGAATGTGCATATTTTATTGCCTCAGAAGATTTGACCCTTTGAACTTTAACTGCCTTTCCTTTTCTTCTTTGAGCCTGCTTGGCAATCCAGCTCTGTAAATTAATTAAATTCACACAAAAAAAATTAATTGATTACTGAGTGAGTAATGACAATACATTATTTTTTATACTGACAGTGCATTCATTAGCAAGTTATGACATATATAATGCTTTAGTGCTTTATTTCATGTCTATAAACTGCATATAGTATGAATATGTATAAAATAGTCATACCTTATTTGTATGAATATATGCATATCATAACATGCATTAATTTATATGTTTGGCAGTAACATGAATATTTATGACCTGAATTGGCTTACACAAACCTTCACTTGCTTTTCAGTTAAACTAGTTTCTGCCGACGCAGCAGCAATCTGGCTTTCAAACTTCTTCCCAACAAACCCATACCGTTATCAAAATAAGTTAAAAGAGTTGCTTTTTGATTTTCGCTAAACGACATTGTTGATTTAAAATGTGCGCTAAAATCAGTCGAATAATTTCAAAGTAAAGACCGGTGTTTATAAGAACAACTTGTAACTTCAGCAGACGACGATGTAAGGAGAATTGTAACTTAAGGGTACTTGGTAAATACTGTATTGTTTATTGAAACAACTAATTTCCGTGTCTATTTCATAAAAAATAAGTGTATTTCATAATAAATATGCGCACGAGAAGCACGTGGAGTACATAGCGTGTTTACATTGTACGTATTTCCGGTACTGTTGGAATGCAAGCGACGAGATTGGCCGGGATTAGTCACCTGCCTACTATAACAACTGCCGCCTGAAACTAATCTCATAGTTATTATAATAGATAGATTCTGGCGAATCGCCTGCACAGACAGACTTGTAAAATCAGCAAAACAAATAATATATAAGACATGCATATAAGAAACCCACATATAAGAATCGCGGCAAGGAAAAGGTACAGATCTCCAACCAGTCGTGCCCCTGCATTGACCGGCCGAGTATCTGCAACCGGAGTCGCCAATATGAAAATAGTGACATGAAGTAGAGGAGCGCTAGCTTTACCCCTGTATCAACATTGCGCCCGATTACCAATGAGTCTCATCCTAGTTATCGTAGTTGCAACTAATGTGGGATATAACGAAATAAGTACGAACTAAGAAGTGTGCAGCCAAGGTCAACCCCCGCCAGGCACGGCAATAATGACTCATGTCGACATATGATGCGACATAGGTCGCGAAGATAAGTTCGGACTACGAGTGTACTTGCGGAATAGGTCGGATTTCCACCTACCCATTACGATTTGGGCGTCAGAAAAACCGCATTCCGCAGCGAAAGTAGCTGCACCAATTCGAAAACTGTGCCCCTTATACTTAGTAGGGTCAAGACCACATGCACGAAAAATCAAAGCCAAATGCTCAGTAAATAGTCTGCGTGTTACTGCGCGCCCATCGAGAGTGCAAAAAAAGAGGGCCATCGGATAAACCGCGACGCGCAAAATAGTCTAGTAATGTCTGCACAGGGCAAATATTGGAACGGCGATGAAGTGCAAGAGAAGCACGAGGTTGATTGTAGGAATGTTTAAAGTTCGCAAAATTGATTTTCAAACCGGAAATATTACCCAAATTATCAACAAGCTGAACCACTTGAGATAATTGAAGCACGCCTGGAGACCGTGGGCAACTCGTTATTCCACAGATATTATTTCAGACAAAATTTGTTCAAAAACCAACAAGTTTAACCACGGCCAGGTTACTAAGCTAAAAAACAAAATCCGAGATGGCGGATAATTCAAATGAAAACAATGATGAACCGTTCCAAAAATATGTAGTTAAATACGTTGGAGGACCCAAATATGATTTTTCTAATTTGCCAAATGCAAAAACTAAAAGTGGTAGACGCAGACACTCATTTTGTAGACGCAAAGTACCCCAGCATTTAGAAGGTGCGTACCAACTATATACATGTACACTGTAATATGTAAAAACTTTAAATTAAAATTTCAAAACTCATTAATATTTCATGAAGAAAAGCCGTGTCAGTGGTTTAATATGTGATAAAAGATCATGCTATCTAAATTGCATGCATAGCTAAATTTTAGCTTTGATTTTCTCGACTTTGACAAATGACACGGTTTATGTTTAAAATTTTTTCGCCAGTTAATAAGTAAATGGATTCGTTTTTAAATCATTTAAAACATTCGTAGGTCGTGTTTTATCACGTATAAAACACTCTGCTTCGCGTCATGTTTTGTATGCGATGAAACACTCCTTACTCATGTCTTAAATAGTATATTCTGTAATATAGTAGCATGTATACCTTTATTGTTATTTACAGTAAATCTATGTAAAGATCAGTTAAGAGATTAAATTGGATTTAATAGAATCCGACTGTCCATTTAAACAAGGCTTTAGCGCATGGACAGATTTTGGATGACTTGCTTTGGAGGTTCCCGGTTCTTCAAAAATGCAGAAATAAGTTTGACTGTCTGGTTTTCGAAATGCTTTTCATTAAAGAACTAAAGCCTCGCTTAAATGGACAGTCGGATTCTATTAAATCTAAAATATTTTAATTAGTCCTATGTTGTACATTATTACACCATAGCTTTTATCCTTTATTTATAATGTTTTTTCAGTTTCATGCTAACAGTAAACTTTCTGGTCTTGCTTGTCAAGAAAGTACAGTTTATATTGTACTATTCTATCACAGTCAATTAAGTTTATTGATTTGCAATGTATTAACTTTGTTATATTCTTACCAGATTCAGGAGCAAGTAGTTTTTGTGAAGATGAAAGTCAACTAGATATGGTAAAATATGTGCAGAGTATATAGATTAACCCATTAAGTTCCAGAGCTCCCCACTAACAAGTAAAATACTGGTGTTTGTCAAAAAATATATGTAGGGCAGGCTGTGTCAGTAGGTAATTACTACAGTTGGTACTGTGGCTTGCAGTGGTAGTATAGTGGCTGCTGCATGCCCAGCCTGGAACTGAGCTTATTTTTATGCTGTTCAAATTACCATCTTACAATTAATTACAGCAGTGGGTTCAGAAATTCAATCTTAATTCTAAGCTTGGAATATTTTCTTTTGCCTCCTATCAATTGAGACTCTGGTACTGTCTAGTCACATAACAATAGTTATGTTTTTGCAGATTTTCTAGGGAAAGGGCATGTTCATTTATGTAGGTGCATAATTATGCTGGTCAATGTGGAAGTTGTTACTTACTGCAAAATAGTATGTCTACTTAATTTTACTAATCCCTAGAAACAAATTAATAAATGGCTATTATGACAGGTACTGTAATGTGGCTTAAACTGAGATCTTAATTGAAGCAAACCTTCTAGTGATATGTTAAAAATATTTTAAAAAATTAAAAAATATTATTGTTTTAATGCAAATAATAGCTGTACATTTGACTCTTTTTTAAAGACTGAAGAAGAGTCATCGACATTCAGAAATCAATATGTTGGTGCAATTTCCAGTAATGATTCTTACTTTTCTGAAGTATGCAGAGCAAATGCAGCAATTCCTGTTGGCTTGACTTTTATGGCTTTTGTCGTAAGTTCCCAGCGCAGAACACCAGTCCACGGAGCGCGAGTTAATATGTAGTAAAACTTTATGTAAAATATCTGATTTGGGTAATGTGATCTAACTAGTAATTGTAATATGATATAGGGATATACCAAATAATGACCCATTGTATATAGCAAAATGAAATGTAATCTATCGATAATAAATCAGAATATACAGTCCCTTCGAGTGTGAACGTTTGATGAACCAGAAAGGCAGAATAAACGAAAGATTCTGCAACACAGTGGTCCTTCGAGCCGGATTGTATGCTGGATAGTTAAAGCGGATTGTGGAAACGTTAGTTAGACTCGCATGGCAGTCGCCGCACAACGACCTAGATCGAACACATGGATGACCTAGCTAAGAAAAGACGCGTACGAGGTGGGCAAAGGTCGTCTACGAAGAAGCTTGTGGCAAAGATAGTCGAAGCGATCGCTAAGTTAAGCGATGAGAGTCCAGAGAAAGACGTCGTGTGGCTGAAACAGAGTCAAAGCTCCTTGAAGGAAAAGCTCAAAGTCTTAAGAGAACTTGACACGAAAATCATCGATGCCCTGAGCGAGTCGAAAGAAGAAGCGGCGGATGAATTGATGGCAAAGGAGATAGAAGAAGCAGACGAAGTAATCGCAGAACTTGAACGCCTTTTACTTGAAATGGACAACGCGTTCGGTAAATTAGAATTGACAACGACAAAACCCGTGGCGATCAATGACAATGAGATGCTGAACGAAAGCCAAACATCGGTTGAAAGCACGGGCAAAATCATAAGAGCAAAGTTACCAAAGTTACGGTTGAAAAACTTTGGGGGGAAAATTTGCGAATGGCCAGAGTTCTGGGACAGTTTTTCGAGTTCGATCGATAACAATGATCAATTGTCGGACGTAGACAAATTTGCATATCTACGCGGATACCTTGAAGGGCCGGCAAAATCGACCATCGCTGGTCTGTCATTAACAGCAAGGAATTATCAGTGCGCGGTGGATCTGCTTAAGAAACGATTCGAGAAAAGAAGTGCAATTCAACGCACACATATGAATGACCTCATTCAACTGCCTGCGGTTTTTAGAGAAAGGGACACTCAAAGGCTGCGGAAGTTATATGACAGCTGCGAAGCGCACAACCGCGCGTTGAAATCCTTAGGCGTGGGAGAAGAATCGTATTCCACTATTGTTGTACCGGCCATATTGGAGAAGATGCCTGAACAATTTCGGCTTATGATCACCCGAGGAACTGATTTCATTGAGTGGACGATGCAAGAAATGTTGGATGCGTTTGAGAAGGAGTTAGAACTGCGAGAGGCGCACGAAGCGGTGGCGACTAAAACGGAACGGGAGTATGAAAGAAATCAAAGCAGGAAACCAACTGGGGGTCTAGATAACGCGACAGAGGCGGCGTTGCTGGCTGGTCAAGAGAAAAAGAGTTGTGCATTCTGTTTAAAGAACCACGCGCACGAAGAATGTGATGGAGTCAAGGATCCAAAAACACGTAAGACCCTAGCTTTAAAGTATGGTAGATGTTTTCAATGTTTAATTAAGGGCCATAGAGCCAGTAATTGTAGTTCTAAAATTAAGTGTCGAAAATGCGACCGAATGCATCATGTCGCCCTATGTGATGCGTCTCTGAAAGACGAAGAGACCTGTAAGAATGAAGAAATCCCATCAACTAAGGTTAACAATAATGTAGCTAGCCCATGTAATAACTTGCTTGCCGGGACAGGTGGTCTGGTTGCCTTGCAAACTGCGCGCGGGGTATTAACGGGTGAGAGGGTGGCTAAGGTCCGGGTACTCTTTGATGGGGGAAGTCATCGCTCTTTCGTTACATCGCATGCAGCGAGTCTTGTTAATCCACGGGGTTTAAGAAGGGAATTTCTAGGCATTAATACGTTCGGTCAAAAGTGCACGAAGGCTGAACAAAGGGAAGTGGTCGAGCTTAAACTTCAGCCTGTTAATGGGGATAAGATTATCTCAATAGAAGCATATGTGGTACCAGAAATTTGCACTGTGCAGAATAGTCACGTAGAATTAGCTAGAAAGAATTATTCGCATCTAGAGGGGGTATGGTTCTCAGATGTGGTGAATTTTCAGGAAGAATTAGAGGTAGACGTTTTGATAGGGGCAGACTATCTTTGGAATTTCCAAACAGGTGAGACAAAGAAAGGTAAGACAGGGGAGCCCGTAGCTATACAAACTGAGTTGGGATGGGTGTTGTCAGGACCTCTTAAGGGAAGAGAGATAGAAGGTGCTGGAGTGACTCAGGTGAACTTTGTGGGGCAGACAACGAAATGGGATAGAGATAGCTTAGAAAGTAATGTGGAAAAACTTTGGAGTTTTGAAGGATTGGGTATAATTGAAGAGGACACAGTTCATGAAACATTTCTTGATGGAATATCATTCACAGGTAATCGATACTCAGTAAAACTGCCCTGGAAGGAGGATCATGACAATCTTCCAGACAATTACATGAATAGTCTTGCTAGAATGAAAAGCCAGTTGAAACGACTGGAAAAGGAGCCAGAATTGTTGAAAGAGTACGATAGGATAATAAGAGATCAGGCAGAGCAGGGAATCATAGAGCAGGTACCAAGTCTTGAGAAAGCAGGCAAAGTTCATTATCTACCTCACCAAGCAGTAATTCGTAAAGATGCAGTGACAACTAAGGTACGCATAGTGTATGACGCGTCCTGAAAGGAATAAAATCTAAAACATCGCTTAACGACTGTTTGCATGTTGGACCATCGCTCAATCCATTGCTTTACAGTATATTGTTACGTTTCAGAGAAAATAGAGTAGCATTAGTAGCAGACATCGAAAAGGCATTTTTAAATGTAGAGGTAGACAAGGAAGACCGAGACTCTCTGAGGTTTTTATGGGTGAATGAGATTGCAAGCAGCGATAGGGAGGTAATGGTTTACAGATTTTGCCGTGTAGTATTCGGATTAAACTCATCGCCATTTTTACTCAATGCCACCTTGAGGCATCATGTCTCAAAGTACAAAGAAATAGACCCAGAGTTTGTACGTAAGGTTCTTGAAAGCTTTTATGTGGATGACCTGGTCAGTGGAGAGAGAAGTGAAGGAAAAGCATTTAAGTTGTATGAGAATACAAAGACTAGGATGGCAGAAGGAGGGTTTAATCTAAGGAAATGGCTAACAAATAGCAAAGCATTGAGTGACCAGATTGATCGGAAAGAGAGAGGGATAGATAAGACAAACCCAGATGGCGGGGGAGAGAGTGAGACTTATGCAAAGTTTTCATTAGGAACAAAGGGGGCCGACTCTAAATGCCATAAGGTTTTGGGGCAGTATGGGATAATTACGAGGATGAATTTAAATTTGAAGTATTTAGGTCAGGTGAAAAGGCAAAGGCATTGCCACCAACAAAGCGAAGTTTGTTAAGTGTACTAGCTAGTCTGTTTGATCCGCTTGGAATAATTAGTCCAATAATTGTGTATGCAAAGATTTTGTTTCAAGAAGTCTGTAAGGAAAAAATTGATTGGGATGAGGAATTTGCCGGGGAAACGCGTAGGAAATGGGAAGCCTGGGTTAAAGACCTTCTAGAAGTTAAGGAGATAGTACACCCCGTTGTATGTATGCCAGTCCAGTAGAGGAGGTTTTAGAGTGTAGTTTACATGGGTTTGGGGATGCAAGTAAAAAATCATATTGCGCTGTTGTTTATTTTGTGTGTCAAACGAGGTTTGGGGTATATGTTCGGTTATTGACCTCCAAGGCTAGAGTAGCACCCTTGAAACAAACAAGCATACCCAGACTAGAGTTGATGTCAGCACGACTCCTTGCACAAGTAGTGAAATCAGTTAAGGAAGCATTTGAAAACCAGATTAGGATAGATTCTACTTATTACTGGCTTGATAGCATGACAGCCCTGTACTGGATAAAGAATAGAGGTGAATGGAAGCAATTCGTAGCTCATCGTGTGAATGAGATTTTAAAACTGACAATGAAAGGAGACTGGGGACATTGTCCGAGTAAAGAGAATCCAGCCGATGTAGGTTCAAGGGGTGAATTAGGTACACAACTGGAGGTAACCAGTTGTGGTGGTCTGGACCAAAATGGCTTACAAAACCCAAAGAAGAATGGCCTAAGTTTGAGAGTGCGGGGAAGAGTCAGACGGTGGTAGAGGAAGAACGCCAGGTAGCAACGATGATTGTACAGGCAGACAGACAATGTAGTGTGAAAGATGTGATTGATATTAACAAATTTAGTAGTTCAGAGAAGCTTTTTGGAGTGACAGCATGCGTGATGAGATTCTCTACGTAATGCTAGCGCAGGAGTAAGAGAGTCGATAGGCGTCTGGGGCTCTTTCAGTTGCCGAAATAATTGAAGCCGAAAAAATTTGGATTAAAGAAGCACAGGCAGAACTAAAAACTGAAAAGAAGTTCACCCAACTCAGTGTGAGTTTAAGGTTGAAGGAAGAGGAGGGTCCTTAGGAGCCAAGGTAGATTAAAAAATTCAGATTTAGAAATTGACAACTGTTTTCCAATTATCCTGCCAAAAGAACATAGACTGACAGAGTTGATTGTCCGAAAATGCCATCAGAAAGTGCACCATTCGGGTGTACGTGCTACGCTGTGCAGGCTACGAACTAAATACTGGGTAGTTAAGGGAAGGCAGCTGGTAAACGAATTGTGAGCCAGTGTGTAACTTGCAAAAGATTGGAAGGAAAAGCGTATAGCAGAGCACCACAGGCAGACTTGCCAGAATTTAGAGTCAGACAGGCCGCGCCGTTTTCGCAAGTCGGAGTCGACTTTGCAGGTCCGCTTTTTGTCAAACAGTCCGGTAATTGTTCTAACAAAGTGTATATTGCCTTGTTTTCATGCGCGTGACCCGTGCAATACACTTAGAATTAGTGTGCAACTTATCAGCGGATACGTTTTTATGCTGTTTGAGAAGATTTGCAGCTAGGAGAGGGGCACCCAGTCTTATAGTTTCCGATAACACTAAAACGTTCAAGGCAGCGGAGAAAGCATTGAGGAAGATTTGTAATGAGCCGAAAGTCAGATCGGAATTAGGAGCCAAACGAATAACATGGAGATTCAACTTAGAGAGAGCACCTTGGTGGGGAGGCTTCTTTGAACGGATGGTGCGCAGTGTGAAAAGGTGTCTTAGAAAGGTGTTAGGGAATGCAAAGTTAAACCTTGATGAGCTGAGCACAGTGTTAGTTGAAGTTGAAGGCACATTGAATGCGAGACCACTAACAGAAGTATTTGAAGAGCTGGAAGGAGAAGTGTTAACTCCTTCACACTTGATATATGGTAGAGCAATACATTTAATTTCACAGAATGAGGTAGTCATAGGAGCGAGTAGCTGTGGGGAGAGATTTAAATATGTAACGTTAAAGTTGCAGCACTTTTGGAAAAGATGGAAGGGCGAATATTTAACGGGACTTAGAGAGTTTCACAAGTGCACAAACGGAGGAAAGTTAAGGAAGGTCCAGAAAGGAGATGTAGTGACGGTGTTCGGAGAAGGCGAGAAAAGATGTACCTGGAAGTTAGCAGTAGTAGAAGAGTTAATTGTAGGGAAGGATAAGGAAGTTAGAGGAGCAAAGGTTAGGCTTGCAGGTAAAGGAAAACCACGCTTCTTAAACAGACCAATTAAGAAGCTTTTCCCATTGGAAGTTCAATCTCGACCGGGTGGGGAAAGGGAGGAAAGGGACATCCCTACAGCTAAGCCGGAGGGAGACCAGCATGAACGAACAAGACGAGCGGCAGCCATAATTTCAAAAGCGAAAACAAAGGCGATGCTTGATTCATAGACGTGTATGAATCAAGGTGGGTGGGGTGTCGTAAGTTCCCAGCGCAGAACACCAGTCCACGGAGCGCGAGTTAATATGTAGTAAAACTTTATGTAAAATATCTGATTTGGGTAATGTGATCTAACTAGTAATTGTAATATGATATAGGGATATACCAAATAATGACCCATTGTATATAGCAAAATGAAATGTAATCTATCGATAATAAATCAGAATATACAGTCCCTTCGAGTGTGAACGTTTGATGAACCAGAAAGGCAGAATAAACGAAAGATTCTGCAACAGCTTTTGCTGTACTGGATTTTGATGTTTCTAAAGGGCTATTAAAGGTTACTTTTATTTCACATCATCACTGAAGTTTCACGCTCCTTTCTTATAACTGTTAACAGCATAATCACCTGCACATGAAAATTACATTTTCCATCATAGATTTTATGCATGTATAAAACAATAAACATTACAAATATGCTATAGTATGCAATTAGCCTTTCCTCACGATGATGTTTTGGGGTACTTTCAATTTTTTCAAACGGGTTTTAAAAGTTATAACAAGATAAAAAGCAATTTTTTTAGAATCAACAGACCATTGGAAGAATAACTCCAGCCTAAAAATTAAAGACTGAGGCCGTTATGAGGTCTCATGTTTTGAGGAAAAGTACCCCAAAAATGGCGGCATATTCGTCATCGTGAGACTTTATATAATAGTCTAAGTCTTTAATTGTCTGGTATTAACTATATGCTCAAAGTTTCATGTTTATAGTTTGCAGAGAACAATCTCATTAGGAAATTATAGCTGTATACATCTCATTCAAAAGTTTTATTTCATATAATCTTGGAAGACAGATTTGTCTTAGTAGAACGTTCTCTGCACAACTTCGGCGATACTCTCTGCTGGGTGTACAGATGTTCCTGTGACATAAATCGTTCTAATTATCTTTTGTCTTTAAATGTATATTTACAAGGAACACTTGAAGGTAATAAATATTATAATAGACTGTGGTATGTTAATTTATAGCTATAGTTGCTATATATAGCCACATGACATTGATTGAAATGCATTTTTAAGTCGCACTGCACCGTAATTGTGTTTTATTTTAGAGTTAAAAACCGGTCTAATCCATGTGACCACTGCATTGTTGTTGAAAGGTTCATTGGTGTGGTAGAAGCAGTTGATGGCACATTACCGGAGAGTGTTGTAGGTATGACTTTATAATTTTGAATTACGTCCATAAATGCCATGTAAAGGTTGATTAAAAGAGATTGATTGAATTGTTTTCTCAGACTTAGTGTTATTACCACATTTAATACATTAGTTTACAATATTATAACCACTTTACCATTCTCATATCTTTTTAGCTAATGATGTTCACTATAATGATCACGGTTATTTTGTAAGTATGAAATTTTTTGAATTTATATTTCTCAGTTTCTCAATATGAAAAATGTTAACTGCCCCTCTAAAAAGTAGACCCCGTACGCCTATGACTACAGTCTACATATTGTATAATTGGGTACAACTAGGGCTACATGTTAGTACATTTTATTCACAGAATACGGATGATATATTTGAATTACCATGCAGCAAGAATGTGGTCTGCGCTTGTTTTCGTGGCGAATATGCGTTTGTTGGGTCGGATCAGCATGGGCTTAAATGCCTCTCGTGCAAATACGACACGCACAGCTGTTCCCATGTTTCATTTGTGGAGAGCAAGCTTAATGAAGATGACGAGTCATTTCCTTTACTTCGACAAGTTTTCTTTGAACGACCTTTTAGACGTCCTCCTTCGATCCCGGTATGCCTATCAAAGCTCAAAATTATGTTTAATGCTGAAATCTGCAACACTCGCTTTATGCGAGATGTAAAATCTTTCCTACCTACCAACAAAACGGGCTCATATCAAATTATACCAGGTGGTGATAATTGTGTAAGCACCCATTGTCATTCCTGTTCATCTCTGTGGTCGAACGAATGCGCGAGAGAAAAAGGCTGGCTAGTTCCTAACGTAAAGTTATATATTTTCAATGAAACGATAAAGTGTAATGGTGCGTATATTGTTATTACATAAATGTATTGTCGCGTTATAATGTGAAACCTATATTTAACTATAATTTTGTTACGATTCTTCAAGTTTTCCCGCTTAAATCCACTATTTTTCACTAGTTCGACAAATTTTGTTCAAATTTAACCAGCTTCGTTTAATAGCTTTTGGGTAAGAATTTTTAACATAACAATATTGTTTCCTGGATTGGGAAGCTCTTTTTACTTATATATCATGCGTGGTTAAATATCGACAAATTTTGTTCAAATTTAACCGTCTCCGTTTAATAGCTTTTGGGTAAGAATTTTTAACATAACAATATTGTTTCCTGGACTGAGGAGCTCTTTTTTACTTATATATCATGCATGGTTAAATATCGACAAATTTTGTTCAAATTTATAACCAGCTTCGTTTAATAGCTTTTGGGAATAGTTTACTGGATTGACGTCTCTTCCGGCAATTTAACGTAATATAAGACCCTGGTTACACGTTATTTTTTTCCGAGGCTGCTGCATCAAGTTTAGGTAATTCCATGCAGTCTTGTCTGCTCTTGTCTTGAGGCGTATGCAGCTTTTTGTATTTGACGTTAACCTCATAGTGAGCGTATAAAGCATAGAAAAAAGCCATAATTATCTTAGTGAAATATACTTAAAAATACATATTATAAAAATATATAGATAGCTAGGAGTTAGAATGTAATTCAATATTTTGAATTTGGAAGAAGTGAAAAAGGTAACTTCATGTAATAAGTTCAGAAGTTTTTTTATTTAGTGCATGCAACAGTTCTGACGATGAAACCAGAGAGTTAATTTCGGCAACGTTTATAAAGTACTTCTTCAGCCCTGCATCGACTGACGTTTGAATTCAAAGACATAATCCATATGTTGATCTAAAATAAAGAAAGCATTGTTACTGAACTGAACCATATGTTTGGACGTTGAGGAATCAAGTTGAGAATAAACGCTCTTCATGTCCTATATACAATTTAGTTTAACCTTATCTAACTTACTTCGGGCACCAGTACATCTAATTGAAAGTAAACTTTATTACTCCTCGACCGTTCAACGTCATGAGGCCAACAATCATCTCGAGCAATCAACTGCTTTAGCAGCTTGCTTGTTAAGAATTCAATCTACAGGTATAAGACATATATATACACACAGAAGTGATCACAACAAGATTTTGGTCTGCGCATTATTGATGCACTTCCATTGGATAAGTTGCAAACTTCAATTGTTATCATTGAAATTGGAAACTAACTGTGTCATCGTTTTTCATGACCAATCCTGCCGCACGCTTTAAAGAATAAGGAGAACGCTTCTTCAGGTAATCAAAACGACGACTTTTTATCGCCCCCTTTACGATGTCCTGGATAAAACTCTAAGTAGAAACACATGCTCGGGTATGGTAAAAATAAAGTAAAATGCACGCACATGAATCTTTCTGTTCGGGGTAATGCGTGATATTTTACGTAGACAACCACTAATTATTTGGCACTCAAACTTTGTTTTAAAAACATTAAATTATATATCAAATACTTAAAATTGTAAATTGGTTTTTCTAATAATTATTTTTTTAAATGGTTTCATACCTGCAATCTGTTTTCCTTGCAAAATGTTTCCAGATCAACCGGGCTTAAGTGTACCAGACTGTAGAAAAAGTTAAAAGGGAATAAATAAACATAACGTGTGTCAACATAACGTCACGTGGAAAACATTATATATAAGAAATATTTTGCATCTACATGCAGTATGATATAGCTAATGATGAATGGTCATCATTTATGCGTAATTAGTATTTTTATATACAGCAGCTGATTTAATATGATTGCCATTTATAAACGCACCAATTTGATATTTCGACGTCTTGTGTGCTGCACCCACAAAACCAGGATTTCTTCATTTTCCGTGGTGGTCTGAAGAAAACGCATCCCTTATGGAACCATAGTCTACAGCGATCACACGAGACCCACATTACTTTTTCTCCCTTCTCTAAATCCATTTCATATTGACAAAAGGCTCCGGCTGCACACACACCAACAAAGGATTTGCAAAAAGTGTTAAATTCTAAAAAAAAATATTCAGAAGAAATTATCCAAAGTGAAAGAATTTGCAATTTCTTTAATGATTTAATTTTTCAACATGCAAGTGACAAGGATTGACAGCTTTTATATGATAAGAAAATGCTGGCATATACTTCATTTCATAAAAGGATTAAAAGATTGGAAAGAAATACTTCTCATAAGATAAAAGTCCAGAGAATAATATCAAAGAATTTCGTAAAGAGCATGCATAATTTTTGTACATATCCATGCCGTTTAAAATTAGACAATGAAAACTTGACTTCATACCATTTTTATCTTTGCATTTCTGTAGTGGGACAATATGGTTTCGCTTGCCACCGCTAAGGGAACACCACAGGATGTGAATAGGAGGGACATTTGCAGGAATATCTAAAGGTATAACCTCACTATCATAAAGTTCCATTCCAGTTGCTGTGCAATGCTGGATAATCCTCCGCTGCAGTGTATCCGCCATTATAAGAATTTGGAGATATCCTATCACATGTAATATAATGTAAAATTAGTTATGACATTATTAACTGTTGGAATAAGTGGCAAAATATACAGGTAGACTATATAAGTATAAAGAAACCATTTATACTTGCAAAAATGGTGATTTGAACTGAGTTTTCTGCTTGTTTAAGTATATAGCTACTTAATGAAATACAGACTTAAATTATCGAATTTTCTGTCAAAAAGAAAGTAATACATCATTTAGATTAAGGCAATCTTGACCATTATTCATCAAGCCTAGCTGCTTAAGGCGATATTTTCTCGTTTGAACATGTCAACTAGCTTTGCAAGTCGAGATAAAAGGTCGAATAAAAAAAGCAGAACCTACACAATAAACAAGAAGTTATGGTTATATAATATGTATATAATATGTGTAATATCTATAGGTTTAAATTCTAATCAACTATTGGAAATAAGTTTCTCGGTAGAAAAGTTACCCACCAGAATAACGACCATCGATAGCGGTTTGCATAACCTCTTCCCTGTATACGTATGTAAACTGGTCATCTTGACAAGTCTGCGGGGATGTTCTTCAATACCTCGTCCTCCGTTATTGTTTGGAGAAACAAGGGAAGGTCATCATCGATTGAAAACTATTTTGAAAATAAGAAATTCGCTAATTGATCTATTTATCACAGCACTAAACCACCAAAACCTAGAACGACAAACGACAACCTTAACTGAATTAGAATTAAGTAATGAGAAGGTCACGCATGTGTAGTATTCTTTCAATCATGACATACTTGAACACTCTTCCGAAAATTTTGTTCCTCTGAACAAGCACGGAGAAGCATTAACAATTTGAACCGCAGATGACTCCTCTCACTCCCAGTTATTACTTTCGAAATCGCCCGAAAAAAGCAATTTCCATCGCCAGTAATCGTCACTGGTTCCCAACCGTCTTGTAACACCTTTTTTGGAACGTCACAACGCACACTATTGCCAAGATTAAGAGAAAAATATCTTCGCATTCGCTCTTTAGGTGCAAAGTACAGCAACAAATACATATAACAAAAAAAGCTGCGTGAACAGTACTGCATGTATGAATGTATATACACAAACTGCAGCCAAATACGAGATTTTGTTCTGAAATAATCTCTAATTCAACTTACAGTTTATGTAAACAAGCTTGATGACCATGAGACAAAGTATAAAATTTATAACATTTCGTTGTATTGTTCACAACATCTCTCAGCAATTTTGTTTGTCGAAGCAAGGAAAGAGTTCGATAATTTCAGGCAGTTTGAATTTGACAATAATAATAATAATAATAATTATTATTTAACATGGCGTCAAACTGAAGAGGCTGAGAATCAGCGAAATATATATTTTATTTGCCATGGTTTTAAGTTTTAGTTTTTTGAATTTATTTTAACAGTTTTAATAATTAGGGTCTAGGCTTTACTAAATGTGTTGAAAGAGAAACTTATGGACGATATGTCAAATTCAAACTGCCTGAAAGTTCACAACATCTTCCGAGCAATTAAACTTAATAGTAAAGAAGACATGCAAGGAAACACTACAACAAAACGTTAGCCAATAAATTTTATATTGTGTTATATCTTGTCTAAAAGTAATTTGTTGAGTTTAGTTTTCATGCCTATATTAAAATATGATTCTGAGCATTAGATAATACAAACGCTCGTTATTTTTTATTACCTTTTGTCAACATTACAACTGTCAGTGAATTGTTGATCCTCAATAGGTCGTTCGAAAAATGCCCGTGATTGAAAAGACGGCCTCTTTTTCAATTCATCTAAGGCGGCCACAAAATCTGACCAGACGCGCACGCCTTTGAGAAAAGAAAGGATCTTCCTTTCGTCATCTTCGTCATAAATTGTGCATCCCTTATAAAAAACGCATAATGTCACGGAAGTATTTCTTAACATTGATTGCTAATATTATTGCATTTTCTAACCTCGTATTTTAAAGCCTTAAAATAATTGGCACTTGTTTAGAGCGTATAAATTATTCATTTTGCGTAACAAGGCAATACAATAAAAGCTATCCATGTACATTTTAAAAATTCAACTTACATTTAGAATATTTTTCATCTCCAAAACTGCTTCGGTGCTTGTTGATGTCGAAGCACACAACCCACCTAAATCACACCCACTACCTATACCATCCTCAATACCATCTTTGCTAAATTCACCATCATTACCAAAATCCCGCACCCATCACCACCATCAGCAGTACCGCTATCGTCAGCACCATTACCCTCACGAAGACCACAACCAACACTATCAATAATACCATCATTGCCCACATCATCATCACAACCACAAATATCACTGTCCTTAAAATCAGCGCCACCAAAACTACTACGATCGTCACCATCACCAACACCACGGCCATTATCGTTGGAAACACTATATGAGCTATACCCAGCAATTACGGCATGCAGCTGGCTGGCTGTAAGTCGTGGTTTCTGATTGTTTGGGTCACCAAACGGGATGCTTTCTGGCCACCAAATCGGACGAGTCATTTCTTGCCATTTGGCTTGTTTATCAACTGAAAGTGGAAACAATACTATGTGATTGTTTTGTGAGGCTGAACCAAATAACAAATGATTTATCAAAATTCCTATGTTGTACCCCAGGGGTTTTACTAAAAATAGAACTTTCAGACTACGAGCAAATCGAAGGTATTTGCCACCAAACACACGAAAACCCATATTTCAGGAGAGAACGTACCATTGTTTGTAACCATCGCTACTACTATCTTTCGTTTTGCACCCACATTATACTCTCTCCAGTCATCAGGCAATTGAAATGTCGAGCAATCTTTGTTTGCAGCGTCGCCTTAACAAACAAATGCAATGTGCAGTGATTTAAGCTAGCCACACACGGGATCAACTAGCTGAGACATGAGCGCCACTTGTGATTGTAGCGTGAAAAGGTCCCTCCAGTATGCGGACAAATTGTTGTAAGAGCTTTTGTCACGCGTAAATGCTTACTGGACAAACTTGGCAATGAAAAACACAATATGCACTATAGAGTATCTTATAGGTTTGAGAGTCAAGTTTTATGTTAGATAATAAGTACCTGGAAATTCATTATGAGATTGGTTAACTACCATAGAAGTAAATATCCTTTGGACGTCGCTATTGGTAGCAAATTGTCTGTATTGTTGAGGCCCTGTAATTACAAAAACATATGAATAGCACAGCTTCGAATGATAAGGATGTTCTTACAATACTGCAGTCTATACCAATTTAACGCAGAGATCAAGGAAACGCCTAATCCTGAATGAACACACAATACAAAGTCAGGTCTCGCTTGACAGTCTTGCACACGAGCCACGTTTTCTTGCTTAAGACCCTGTTTTAACGAAACGCTCCTCTTAAGAAAAAATATACTAGCTACTGTATGTTGCCGTAAAAAATAACTATTAAAACTATAACATTTCTCAGTCGGGTTAAGACTTTCTAATATACTATAAAGAGAACAGCTTCCTAAAAACCACTACTGCGTTACTAATTCAAGTCAATTACAGCCGAATTTGAGTCTCATACTTCACTTCGTTCAGTAATAGAGATTAGAGAGGTTAAGATACACCAGTGAATCGGTGTATTTTAACCTCTCTAATAACTGTTGAATTTTAATGTATAGTAACATTTAATTCTTACTTACCGGAATAATAAATTACATTACCAACCAAAGTTAAGGCTACAGTTGGGCATCTTGTCAAATTATACCATTCTTTTAACTACATATAAAATTTTAACGATTTAATAATTTATTAATAACTTACTAATTAAAATGCAAATTATATCAACATATTTACTTAGGAAGCTAAAGTAAGTGGTATCCTCTCAGATCCAGCAGATTGACTAACATTATATACATAGTGCATAGAATAAAATTGCATTAGACTTGAATAGTAGCAGGCTGAAAATTTTTCGAAAAAAACTGAAAAAAACTCGAGTTACATTTAAAATGTAAAGACGCACCCTAAAACGAATAATTAAAACTTACATTTGACCAACCACAATTTGCGTGTCTAATATTATACTCGTGAATAATCGGTTTAGGTGACAACTCGAATAACTTGCCTAAAGTGTCACTACAGTTGTTTTTATACACTGTAGTTCTTCCTATACGGTTAACCTTTGACAGAATTTTATGAAGTATGTATATATTGCTAAATAGTACCTTTTTGTCCAATTGTTTTAAATTCCTCTTGTCATACAAACGGCGATCTGACGATGTCTGTTTGAAAGCGCTTTTATATTTTTTCCTTGGTGGTTGCACTTCTCTATCATTCACATTCTATATCCGGAAAAGAAATCAGTCTATTATAAATCTAGAAATTTATAATACTATGCAAATCTGTATTCATATTGACTGATAATTTACATTTTTAATTGTCCAAAGGGAAAGCATATACTTTGTTGTCTCAACCAATGAAGCTCTGGAAAATACCTGCCTCTGGAAAAAACCTGCAATTGTACGGCGCCAAGATCGACGATTGTACATTCGGAAGAAAGCAAGGTATACGGATAATTTTGCGCGAGGACTAAAGTCGCGTTTACACTTTAGGCCTAGACCTGACCTGGACCAGGTCTAGGAATAGTCCAGGTAATATTTGCTACGTTCACACAGTCCTTATTGATGATATCGGATAGCCAAAGTAATTGACAAAATACTTGGAAAAAGACCCAAAACACGCCGAAAAGTAGTAATACTATCATGGCCAGAAATTTGAGACATGCGCCTGCATAGCAGCGGTTTTCTGTGTGAAAATACGATGCGCCCGCCGGCATTTTTGCAGCGGCAGTTAGCAAGAGAAAATAAAAAATGGCGACCACGAGTGAGAGAACCTGTCGATTACAAGCAGTTAAATTCACGTTCGTCCGTTGTTTTATACAACACTCTTCCAAAGAAAAGAAACGAAAAGTATTACTCAGTCGAAAGGATCATTGAGAGAAGAAAACGATCTCGTGTAAGCTTATTATTTAAATTACTTTTACCTGATGTTTTATCTTGTAACTACATATTTCAGGAGCGCAAACAGTTTGATAATAGTTCCGCATCATTCATATTTCCTTTTGAGAGTGCTGTTTTCACGTTTTGTGACCATGAATAGTACACAAATATGGTACCCACAATTATTAAACTATTTGCGCCCTTGACTGCACTATAAACTTTTCTTCATATTTTAATAATACTATTGATGGTTTATATTAACTTATATTAATATTACATATCATAGATGATTTTTTTTCCTTTCAGCATTTGAAAACTTAATCATAACGTGTTGCATTCTTTTAGGGCTACTGTGAATATCTTATAAAATGGAAAGGTTGGCCCTTTCACAGTTGCTCCTGGGAACCATCGGACCATTTAACTCCAGCTCTTTTGAGGTAATTATCTATCCCATATAGTTTGTTTTTTGGTGTGAGAGTTTTGTGTGTTTATTTTTTGGTAGTAAGAGCTGTTAAATAATATCTAGATGGTGTAACTTACACCTTTGTTTCTTGAATCTAGGAGTTATGAGCAACCCTTAAAACCGAATCAGGAAAGATTGGAAAGAGCCTGCCGAGATTTCACTCATGCAGTTTCCTCAAGTTTAAAATCTAAGTCTTTTGCAGCTGTTTATGCGAGCATGGAGTTGGATGTGTGGAGATATGTCATGTTTGGCAAAGGTATACCATCGCAGCACAAGGGTCATATGTTATATGAAAAGGAGGATTTTTGCCGTTTGCCTGGCTTGTTGGATAATTGGTATTATAGTATGAATCAACATGGTGAAGGCATTAAAGTGGACTTTCCCATCAAGGTGAAACCAGTCCTAACATGGGCAAACTCTAACTTTGTTGCCAAGAATAATAAATTACAAGTGGCACCAAAAATACCACTCGAAAAAATTTCAATTTCTTTTGCAAAAGCTGCTTGCAGCATAAATAACATATAGATCTTTATTACATAGATAAACTTAAGTTATTTACTTTGCTTAAAATAGTTATGTTGTCGTTTGACTTGGACAAACTCCTAGTTTAATAAATTGCAAGAGACAGCAAAAATGCCTCTTGCTTAAAGCTGTGTTAAACAGTGCAATTTTTTTGCAACTTGCAATGCAATTCTACTTTTGAGAGCTGTAAATATGTGTTTATTACACTCCACTTGATGTTTTCTTATGTATCAGTCAATTCCAACTGCGCTCATCCCCCCCGGGCCTTGACCAGAGTTTAAACCCGCGCTGGCGGGAATTTGATGCGAACCTGAGCCTGCCCCGTCAGGCATTTGACTCGGTCCGCGGTCCTACAAAATTGGCTAGCGGTTTCACGCAAACAAATTTGTTATCATGTAGAGCATCTTTACACATACTTGTCGTTAATTTTAATAGTTTATTACCACTTTGAGGTGGACACAGTTATTTTCTTTCGGTATTCATTACATTTTCACAGTTTTGGGTATCTTTGGTCAGGCCAAACAGAGGGGCATTTGATCATGCCCACGCCCAGGGGAATTTGACGATCGTTTTCGCCCGCACAGTGGGGGAATTTGACCAATTTTTTTAAAAGTCAAATTCCCAGGGGTTCGCCAGGGGGGGGGGTATGATCGCAGTTGGAATTGACTGATGCATTATACATGCATTTTGAAACTCTTCACTAATTTACATCTTTCAAAAGTAGAATTGCATTGCAAAAATTGTGTCGTGTAACACCGTCACGGCCTTTAAACAGCTTGTAATATAAACAATATCCAAATACACAAATATTCTTTATATGGTTATGCTGTTGTTGGATTTCAAAATACTTTAGAATAGTGTGCTGCCATGCTCATATTACATTGATTTGGACTGCAAAGCTATATGATACATGTCTTGTAGTCTTGTGACGTTTCTAACTCTTGTCGTGATGCCCAAATCTTTTAAACGGATTTGAAGCTCTGTGGCAGTAAGAGCAGATTGGTCTTCGACATCTTCTGCCTGGGCAGTTTGATTACAAATTTGTGCACGTTTGCTTCGACTTTCCCGGATTGTTGTCGACCAGTACTCCTCTGTTTTTTTCTTATACGGTCTTGGTGTCCTTCGTACATTGCTCAAAAGCCTTAATCTTTCCTCAGCCAACAGGACATCTTTCGCGGCATCCCATTTATTAGACTTTTCTAAGTGAACTCTTCTACAATCGTAGTTAAGTTTTTCGACACCTATTGATAAGAAAACTGTAGTCACATTTTTTTGTGGAAAACACAGCTTAAGATGATAATATAATCACTTATAATATGTACAGACAATACATTTACTGTACCTTGTCCAGAAAAATGTCGAATGCCTTGATGAATCCTCATGAATTTTGGTGCATGATAAACCATCGCATGCATGTAAGGCGTGATGTTTGTTTTGCCATAGCCCTGCAGCTTTCCAGTCAAGGATAAGAACAGTGTAATCCTAGCTTGTGCCTGGCATTATTAAAAATGAATATTAGATTGCTAGATATTAAAGTTGAAGGATACTCTAAATAACGAAAGTTTTAACTACTTTAACCCTTAACCTTCAATGCACCCCAGTGTGCTCTACTTATTTTTTTACAAATGCCAGATGAGTTTACTTGTCAATGGGGAAGCTCTGGGGCTGAATGGGTAAACCCAACCCATTAAGCCTCAATGTGCCCCAGTTCGCCCTGCCTATTTTTTCTTTGACTTGACTTGTCAATGCTCTGAAGATTATTGGTTAAAAATGTAAATTGAAGGTAACTACTCACCAATGCATACACGCACTGTACCTGCCAACCTACTAATGCCTACCTATCTAACTAGACCTGATATAGCTACCTTAGCAAAATAAATATCGACATCTGCATCTGTCAAATTCTGCCTCTGTATATAATCCTTGTAGAGATGGTTAAAATCCTATTGAATAATATACATTAAAAACTAATTAATAATTCAGGAAGAAATTTCAAAAGAAATGCATGTTTAACCAGTGTCTTTATATGTAGAAATTTGTTTTTGAAAATAATTTCGGCAGTGCCCTGATCTAACTCAGATGTTTTTAAGCCATTTACAAAACTTGTAGTTTGTGCTTTATTCACACTCGGTTACGCGTCGTGTTTTATATGTCAAAAAGTGCTCCTGCTCGTTTTGTAGATGGTACTTACAGTTTGGCCTACTTTTAACAAGGATTCAGTTATGCTGATTATGATTTCTAATTTCTTGTTGAAAGAGATGATGCCGAATGAGATGCAATGCACTCCAATGTGCTGTACAAATTGTTCCTACTCTTGCTCTAATGCTGGATAATATACCTCCCCTGAAGACTAAACTTATGGCAAAATACAATCTTGGACAAAAGTAGCTATAACGCCCCCCCCCCCCCCCCCGCATTCAATGTAGCCACAGGAAATCTCAAAACAACATCTGTTGCAACATTGAAATTGGAGTGGGATGTTTGAACAGTTTTGTCCAAGATTTTAGTTGATTGGTCATTATGACAATTTTACCCAATAGTTAAATGACAACTAAAATCCAAAAAAAAAAACATTTAGTATTGATAGCTAACTTCCAAATCTTAATAACGACAGAGCTGGTTGAATTACCGATAACACCATCTAACTTCATGGGTAATTTTTCCAATAGAATTTTCCGATCGGTTCCCATTAGGCTGGTGAAGTCGTAAACTCCACTCCCTCTACCATCAGCATCAAGTTTTTCCCACACGGAAAATGAGACTCCACAACTTCGAATAGTATCAACTAGGTTTTGAAGATTTAGTGACTGCCTATCACGTGGTGCTTTGTTAAGATTTTCTTTGTAATCCCTCTGCAAAGCTTCTTTCACCAAATTATCTAAAAGCTTGTCTGTGAAGATGAATAGTAAAACCGTAGTGAATGGAGCAAGGTGGTTTGGAAAATCATTAGAATATCAATATAATTCATTATCCATGTTAGTCAAACTTTATTCATAAATCTGGTCCTTCACCATCACATGTGTATTGTATTCTTACCAAATCCAGCAATAACAATTTTCAATTTACCGCCTATTGTTCGAGTCACGGATAGGTAATTAACTTTCTTAATACATTGCCATTGGTTAGTTGGGCAAAAATACAACACACACGTGACGGTGAAGGACCAGATTTATAAAAAAAGTTTGACTAACACAGATAATGAGTTATATTGTTATTCCAATTATGAGTTTCCAAACCATCTCGCTCCATTAACTATGGTAAAACATTCTGCTAGATGCTTGAATTTAAGCTTCGGTACACAAGGGGATATGTTGCGGGGGCAAATTTCATTGACATTGTGCTTCCTATGCACAAAACTTGCTGCATGGATAATTTTTTTGTTCCCGGTTCATCTCCCATGTAATTAAATTGCGTGCTATACCATAATTTTAAACAGTTTAAATCGTACCTGTAATTCGCAACATCAAATGGAGCTCATCCAGGATAATGTTCTCTACAGGAATATTGAGAAGAGGAGGCCTTTCACAGGAATATTCATGTTTCAAGCAGCACGCTCTGATGTCATCCAAAGTCCGTCGAATGTTCTCTTCCCAATAAAAATTTTCAGGCTTTGCCATATCATATCTGTTAGGTAAAGGAGAACACATGCATGAATAATTAACATTTTAGATGGGGCGGGGGGGGGGGGTGTGTGTGTTGTTATAAAATAACAGCTTGTTGCTTTTTGTTAAATGTCATTAATTGCATTATTGTAGGTACCCAGCTAGTCTAATACATCTTATATATGAAAAATATTGTTTCTACTACATAGCTTTTTAATCAATTGTTTTTGCTTTTTTACTCTGATCACAAGTATGTCCAGTAAGTGAGTGAATCTGCCAGTGAACCTGCAAAATTTTATCTGTCAATTAACAGTGACTGGTGCCTATTTTTTGGGCCTGCCCTGTCAGAAACCATCAGAAAGATATAAGCCCTAAAGCCCTACAGTACAACATCTACCAGTATTTACCAGTGAAATCAGTAGAGTGTCTTATCCAGACCAGAAGTTAAAAAGACAGTTGTATAGTACTAAAATCATTCATGCTATTATGATGTTTACAATGAAGAAATGCAGTTTAAAATCACTTGCACTTGATTGAATCACTAGTACAAATTATTAGAGCCTTCAGTTACAAAAGGTTTCTGAATTTGACTTGTGCATGTTCACACTTTGCATCAAATGTTTGTGGAAAGTGATTGAAAATTGGCTGTTCTGTAAATCACTATCCTTGGCTCAATTACAAAAATTCATGTTATATTGCACTTTGTTCTGTATTGCATTCTTTCACTGTTGCCTGATATGAAAAATATCTTTCTGACTTTCAAATTCCAGAAAGGACTCTTCAAATTCCTCTAATGGTTTTGGTAACACATAGCCCCACACTTTAGATATAGTAGGTAGTTAAGGTATGTAATATAGGCCCCTGGGGGCTAAATTGAGAAAATATGGTACCTTGAAATATGGAATGATTCTTGAATAAATCTCATTAATTCTTGAATAAATGTCAATAAATGTTATTTATTATTCAGCAGAACAAGAACCATATGTGCATATTCCTACTCATAGTTTTCTGTGACTTTGTCTGCAATTTTTCATTAACCCCTGGAGGGGACATGGAGGCTTAAACATTTACAGCTTTTTGCAATCAGTTGGAGTACCTTCCTCAACGATTCTCAAACTTTTAATGTTCGGCTAGAATTTGAACCCATGCCACTGGCTTTTGTATAAACAAATTATACACTCCATCACATAAAAAATATGACAAATTTCCTGGAATAACAAGACTAGTATATGCCAAAGTTCAAACACTTTTATTTAATATGATACTCACAGAACATAATTTTATTTGTTATTGAGTTTTGCTTACCAAAATTTAGCAGTCAACTGGCTGTTTTATCTGCCATACAAGGAGTCAGGTTGCAATTCTAAGTATAATCTGTTTTATACCTCTAATTTATGTATGTGTCTCCTGCATCTGTTTAAAATAACAATGAAGTTAATGTGTATGTTTAACTGCATTATGTTATAGACTTGTGCAAGGCTATTGATTCAAAATCGGAGAAAATGAGATTTGTTTCGTCACAATGGCAAGCTCTTAGTGCTGAAGAAAAGAATGATTGGAAGAGCAAAGCCAAGCAGGTTGACAGAATACGTCCACTAGAACTGGGAGAAGACGAAAGACGAAAACACATTGCCAAGACAAAAAAAAATCTCATGAAAGAGGTATGTAAAGTAGATGAAGAATAAGGAATATGGTCAATTAATTCACTGCTTGCATTGCTTCTCAAGATGGTGAGGAGACCCAAGTGGTAAATTTCAATTCAATTTATGAAGACTTTTTTTTAAAGATTTCTTATCTGGAAAACCTGGGATGCGAGGTGGCTGTTGTGATGATAGAACCAAGTGGGAACATCAATCAGCATGGTTCAAACAAAGGTGTTCAGTTTCTCATGCAAAACGAAGCAGTGGCAATAAAGTTCATGGAATTCTTTGGTAATGTATTAAAATGTACTGTAGATTAATTTAGCTTATGCCTATCATACAATAGTAACTCCAAACAAAATAGGCGTTTTACCAATTCAGAAATTCAATTTTATACCTAATAATCAATTTTCAATTTTATTAAAATGTACTTTACTCTACTTTATTAAAAGTTGACATGTAGAAGCCTAGTAATATACGGTAATTTACGGTAATTTATTAAGTTTGTACCTTACAATTTTAAATACAATGCAATGGAGCATTTGGAAAATTGATTGACTATATTACCTGGAGTTTCCAGTGTGTTTTGTTTGTACTACTTTTGTTGATACTGTATTGTTGGTGTCATAGTTGCTGTAGTGTACATGTAGTAAAGTAGTCAACATTAATTCCACAGATCGCCCGGCGGAAGACAAACAACATACCCGTGCCGATGTCCAGAATCTGTTCAACGAGAAATATGGTAAGTGTTTTGTATAAACCACACTTATTTCCAAAATAATGATCGCTTGTGTGAGAGAGGATTGCCTACACGTGTGTACTGCTTGTAGATTGATATCTTAACATGGCTTTTAATTATTTATTTTGTATTGATGAACTAAAATATAGCTAATTTATAATTTATATGTTTAAGGGACTTTTGTTTGGTCATAATGGATTAGTAAATACAATCATTGACAAAAATATTGTGACGAGCCGTCGCCCCCCCCCCCTCTCTCAACCACACCCTTCCCACACCCCTCCCTCACCAACACTTCCAAATCAATGTTGCCTGGATGAAAATGCTAGAGTATATCGCAGGCAAGATGCGCTAAGGCTTCAACATAACAATTCAACATTGATTTGGGGGAGGGGGGTTATTTGAGCAGCAATACTGTCGGCAAAGTTATTTTATATACTGTAAATTACAAGCACTTTTGTTGAACATTACAGCGAAATTTTTCAATAATTGTACATTATATTGTGATGATTTCTTTCACTGCAAAATAACTCACACACTTTGAATTTACATCACATGAACTTATCCAATGGTTGAAAGTACAATTGGTATTATTAATATCCATTATATGGAATGATTGCGGTGGATTGTGGTCATCTTTTCTCCTTCACAGCTAAACTTGAGATGTTTTTGTCACCAAAACAAATATTAAAATATAGTGCTATGTGTTTTAAAAATCGAAAATTGTAAGCTGTCGAGTCACCTAAACTAACCTTTTTAAATATTCACTTGATAGAGAAACTTACAAAACCCTTTCTCGCACAAGCACGTCCTTACGATAACAAGACATTAGTTACATAATTAGAAGTAGAAAGAAACTATGGAAGAATGAAATACACTAGAACTAAAAACTATACAAAATAATTATTTTAAGGAAAACTGTAAACAATCGATTTGAAGTTCTAGGCCTATTTGACTTTGGTAGTTTCTGAACTTTTTACACTTTTAATAACTTTATATAATGATAGATTAATATTTTTGAATTGTAAAAATAGCCTTTTGTAAATTTATGATGTAATTTAACCTGTCGGTTACATTATACAGGTAAATCTATCAGGTACATACATGTACATCATCAACTTGTTAACAGATTGCAATAATCGGAGACTTACAAAACCTTCCGTCTCTTATTTTACTTTAGGTGAAGCATGTGGGATTCCTGGCAGTAGAGTTCCTTACAAAAAAGGTGGTTTTACAGTTACTGGACTGCCTGAAGGAATTATTTTTAAGAAGCCGCTCAATTATGGAAGTGATCAGATAAAGAAAGTAATGATGAATGCGGAAGAAATTATCTTTCACATCACAGGAGAACGAAACATAAACGATTCAAAACTAACCCATGACCCACTGGCTAGTACATCTGTACCATCAGACATTCAGAACTTGCTTTCTAAAATTATTGAGAAGGAACTGATACCTGAAGTCGTTTCTGGCAAGTATTCAATAGAAGAAAAAGATTTGGAGGTTAAGGATTTGCAAATTACCAAACAAGAATTTCAACATCTCACTACCAGGTTTCGAAAGTACTTCACTGAAGATGGCTGGAATTCCCTGAAAGGAAACTATGAAAGAAAACTGTTTGAAACTTTGCACAATTATTCGTGTCACAAAAGATGATACACAGTTAATATTTCAGATCAATTGAGAGATCAGAAGTGTACGATGAAAAAATAGGCTTAGCTTTTCTAACTTAGGTGTAATTATAGGGTGTCAGAGCAGATCATGCGTGATCGATTTCAAACTTCACGAAGGAATTACTGCTTGAAACTTTGCACAACTATTTGTATCACAAAAAATTCTACACAGTTAAAATTTCAGCTCAATTGAGCGATTGGAAGTGGGGGATGAATGAATAGGCTCAGCTTTTCTAACTTAGGGGTGTAATTAATATAGGGTGTCAGAGCAGATCATGCGTGATTAAATTCAAACTTCACGAAGGAATTACTGCTTAAAACTTTGCACAATTATTCGTATCACAAAAGATGATACACAGTTGAATCAACATAATAATTACTTCAAATTTCTTAATTAATTTAACTTGTAGGTACCCCACGTAAGTATTTAACACTGCATTAAACTTGCTGTATTTTAAAAATACTTAGGTGGTGCACTTACACAAGCTAATTTAATTATTGATGTCACCAAGCAAACATACAAGAATATTATTCAAATTTCTTATTTAAAAAACAACAAAGAGCTATATTCACCAACAAAAGACTATCACTTCAAACACAGTGAATTTTGAGCAATGAGGATGCAGGAAAAATCAATAGTCACCTGGAAATTTATACTAAAGCGTAATATGCGAGGGACAAATTATTTCAATTGTTTTAAATAAATAATTTAATTTAATATTTGTTATAATTTTCTTGTATGATTGCATGGCGACTTTAGTAATTATAATAACTTGTAGGTACACCACGTAAGTATTAAATACTGCAAAGCTTTCGGTCCGTTAACCCGGACCTTCATCAGTGCAATTACTTGAATACACGTTTGCGCGTCACTTAAATATCATGTTAGTCGTGATTAGTTTGCTCGCGCTATTAATTAAACGGTTTCATTTAATTAAGTTCTAATTAATGCGCGCGCCCTAGACAAGTATTTGACTAAGAGACACCAAAAAGAGCACGCCACGTACTATTAAGTGGCTTTCCCTCTTGGACGATAGTTTGATGTTTATAAATTTCAATAGATTCTCTCATTTTACGAGAGACAGTAAACTTATCGTTTGCTAAAATGGTAGCATCGTTCCATTTAATGCGATGATCATAAGTCCATGCATGGTGAGCTACTGCAGACTTATCCAGTTTACCTTTCTCGCAGTTCGTCTTATGTTCTTTAAGACGTATTGAGAGATTTCTACCGGTCTCTCCAATGTAAACCAAACAACATTCACATGGAATGCGGTACACACCAGGTTTCTGTTGTTCATCGACGCCATCCTTGTGTGTGTAAAGAGCGCGAAACAATTTGTTATTGCTAGAATGGTAAACTTGTATTCCAACTTCTTTTAAAATCCTAACGATTTTATATGAAGCTGGGCCAATATATGGTAAACAGACAGAGGATAGAATGAAACTCGTAAAATGAGAGAATCTATTGAAATTTATAAACATCAAACTATCGTCCAAGAGGGAAAGCCACTTAATAGTACGTGGCGTGCTCTTTTCGGTGTCTCTTAGTCAAATACTTGTCTAGGGCGCGCGCATTAATTAGAACTTAATTAAATGAAACCGTTTAATTAATAGCGCGAGCAAACTAATCACGACTAACATGATATTTAAGTGACGCGCAAACGTGTATTCAAGTAATTGCACTGATGAAGGTCCGGGTTAACGGACCGAAAGCTTTGCAGTATTTAATACTTACGTGGTGTACCTACAAGTTATTATAATTAATATTTGTTGTTATATAATTTTTCACATTAGACGGAGACTATGTTTGTGCACCAAAAATAAATCAGATTGTATAGACAAGATATATAATTAAAAAACCTATTATGTACATCAAACATCATGCAAAATGATACAGAGAGCTTTGGATTGATTTAGAAATCCATTTCAGATTCATCTTCAACCTCGTCATCTGAACTGTCTAAAATTGACAATATCTCATTGTCCTGTTCTTCACTCTGTTCCTTTTGGTCATCTAGTTGATCCAAGTTCTCGAAAACGTGTTTGGTAGAGGGCATGGTGCTTTCATGACTCCATTCGATTTTTGGAATGGACGATGATACATTATCTGGTAGGTGATTGCCAAACGTTGCACCAAGAACAATTAGTTTGTTTTCCTCTTCCAGAATCTTTCTTTGAAGTATGCACCGAATTCCTCGAATGAGTACGGTTTATGACGAGTCATTGTTGTCCTTCAGCCATTCTAAAAAACTTGACTTTTGGGTTTGGTGATACGTAACAAGCCTACACATTTCAGTTTCTAAATAACTTGTTTCCTCCTTGCATCTTTCGATGAAATTATGCAAATCTATTGCGCTTTTCTTCACAGAATATTGAACTTGATCCTCACTCAAAGTGCTTTCTCTGAAATCCTTATATAGGTCGGATTCTGGATCTTTTACCTTGTCAAACTCTAGCTCTTCTGGCAACCCAGTTACATTGTCTTTCCAAGCAGCAAGGCTAGCGTTGTACTTTTCAACAACTACTTTAGCAGAATTCGTCCTTTGTGTTATCTGCTTAGAAACTTTCTCTGCAATTGCTTGGCCGTCTATTAATCGATAAAAAAACACAAACGAATGAGTCATGTCAAACTTAGAGTGGGAATTCCCATTTAAAGCTCATCATTACAAATGAAAGTAATGTCGATTCATAGGATACGGCACACCGTGAATAAACATGTTGAAAACCTAAAACAGTTTTACCATTACAGTATTAGCATACGAACTTTAACTTCCATTATAACATAGGATTACTAAAGGGGTCGTACGCGTCTACGCGACGCAAGCCTTTTTAATGTTTACATTATTTTGTTTTGCCTTCATTTTGAATAAAAGGCAGTTTATATTGAATCACCAGTCCGCTTAATTGATAACTATATGGTGCCAACCTAAACTAAACAACCGAGCATAGTTCTTGGATCATCAAACGATCACAATTTGAGTTATAGCAAAAAAAAACCCTGCATATTTTTGCTTCAAATTTAATAAGAACATACGTTCGACTGCAAGTGAGTATAATTTTTCTAATGCTTGGTTTCGCCTATCCCGAAGAACAGACAATGCTGCCACGTTGAATTTCTCCTCGCCTATTCTCCATCTTGGGTGAACCTTGTAGCTTTTTTCAATTCCCATGACAATTTTTAAAATCCTGAAGTTACATAAAGGTATATATGACTTTTAACACCAAAAACAATTCTATTCGGTCGCTAGTTCCAATACTTACGCTTTCTTCCTCTTTACAAGCTCGTTTATGGTTTCATGATTTTCAGCTTCTGTTGAAGCAATGCCTTGTCTGTAGCATACCATTATAAGTATTAGAAAATATTTTGTTAAATAAAAATAAATGAACAATCAGCCAGGAAATGCACAAAATATATCATTATCAGTCTAACCTCAGTTCCTGCAAGAAAACTAAGTTATGTACGTATTTAGCCTCCCACGACATGGGCGATGGTTTTCTCTCTACAACATCAACAGTTTATGATAATATTACACGTCTTGTTACAAATGAACACGGTATTTCCTTATGTTATAATTGGTACATACTGCCTCTCGTTAACAACATATTCTCTTCTGCTTTCATCCAAGAGTTAATTACATCAGTACCATAGGAAACTGAAATTGAAAGACCTTTCTATTATAACGTAATTCGACCTATGACAGCACTATGATACTAACACTTACATTGAAATTTTGCGCATATACAAAAGCCTCATCCAATAACTGTTTAATACTATCAAATGTTAGATAAGATGTTCTACCTTTTAAATCTGAAAAGATCTCCTCCAACTGTACTACTGAGTTTTCCATTAGTTTCTTTGTTTTTTGCATTTTAGACAACAATGCCGGACCTGTGGGGAAAAATCAAGCATTGAATTACAAATATATAGTCGCAAAAAGATTACCAATACTGTAATGATATTGGTGGCATAAATCCACCAAGGCAGAAATATTCAACTAGCCAAACTGTAGAAGACGATGTCTTGCATGGTGAAGAAGCGCATCTGTCAATACCTCAACCCTTCGACCAGCTGTCATTTCCTTTGTCATTGACGAAAATCCTCTGAGGTAAGACCAAAGTCTTTCAATTCCTTCACCGTCAGTAAGGCCAAATCCCTCCTTTCTTCTAGGACCAAAAGCAACCTACATTTCGGGACAATTCTGAGATAAATAACAACATGCGACATACTGCATGACTGCACCTAAGAATGACAATTAAATTTTTGATAACAAAACCGACAACTTCTAAACCATATATTGACCTGGCAAGAAGATTTATGTCCATATGCATGGAAAACAGGAATTGCCAAGTCAATGCGTCCAAGAATGGTATGCTCTTCGTTTTTCTATCAAAAATAAAATATATATGCAAATGGATATTGAAATTCATATATATTATTCGTAAGATTACATCTCCAAATGACAGAACTTTACTTCTTCTTAGAATTTGAGCTGTAATCAGGCAGCTACGCCTATACCTTACCTTTAGGTGGGCAGACAAAGTACATGCAATGTCATACATTATTTTAACATCAGTATCCTCATCATAATGACACAGAAGCTTTTTAACCTCATACACTGAATATGCTATCCTAAAATATACAGTATGTTGCACTAAATTACTATCAACATGTACACTTGCACTTTAATTTGATGACTGTTTGCTCACCTTTCTCCATGTTTGATACTCATAAATCCCCTTGGGTATTCATGTCTGCATACTCTACCAAACACTCCCTTCTCGTCAAAAAGCTTATTTCTTCCTTTGGATCATAACAAGTTACTAACCTCACCAGATTTAAATTCATTGCAATCCTAGGAAAAACAGTGGATTCTTCTATAATAATGATAATATTCACCAAAACTACTTTTTACAGTACAATCACCAGTAACCTGACATCATCCTGATTGGCAAAAAATGTACCATTGTGTCTGGCAGGTAAAAGATTCGCATCAGCAGACTTTTCTCTCACAAGCCTAAAACATCCATCCATGCACTCAATGGCAACATTCTTGTCAGTATCAGTTTCACTCTACAAAATTATCACAATATGTTAAATACAAAAAGGAGAATGTGACATAAAAGAAAAAATACCTGTGGAGTTCTATACCTGCAAAGGACATAACGGGCAAACATTGTCAGGTTTTTGTTGCAAGACAAATTGTTTCATTGTTTTGAACAAATGTTGGTGATATCTACATAAATAAAATATTATTGTTGGTAATGTAAATATATATATATATATAGAATTGAAGCTTAAAATTTATCATAAAAAGTTGCAAAAACAATAAAATAAAATATTTGACAAGAACAGTACTGTGTCATGCAGTTAACCAAAATACGCCCCTACCTAAATTCATCAAAAGAATCATCATTCAATATTTTATAGAGATTCTTAACCTTAGAAAACCAAAAAATATATATAATGTATGAATAAATTTATTTATCTATGGTATATAATTAAAGTGTACCATATATGACATAACATTGATTATTTTATAACACAAAAGAAATCTTTAATATGTTTCACATGTATATATAACTTATTTTCTAGTTTCTCACTTCATTTCATGGTTTGCTAACGAGACATTCCAATTTGTGTGATATGTAAATAAGTGTATATTTGCACGTCCACTAATTATGAAATTTTAAACTTCGCTCGGAACATGAGTATCTGCACTTTGTAGACTTTATAGTTACTGTATACTAGTTAGCTGGCAACCAAACTAACATAATTAGTAGGCAAATATAATTTAATGTCTTATACATCAAACAAATTGAAATATCTCATTAAAGCTGGAATCAATAATATGTAATAAATTATAGTTATTTTCTTTATCTATTTAATGCCCATGGCATGACTCTAGTATTTTACTCTGGCTAACCCTATATGATTTTACTTGTCCAATGGAGATTCCAAGCATCAAAGTGTTAATAAAACAGTCAAGTTATTGTCATTTAGAGCATTTAGAGTTTATATAGTTAATCCCATGTCATTTTCACACAGATAAATATTACACAGTATATAATAATTTATACTTGGTATGCAGTATGCTCAATATTATTATTATATTTTAATCAAGAATTGTCTATTTAGAAAATATAAACATAAAGTATTTGGAGAGGTTAGGTGTCAAGAATTTGTTCTGAATGATGTTGAAATAGCATGGAATTACTCAGCTTCAAATGTACAACAAAATAACATACCCAAACAGGAAGCATATTGGACTTATTGAGGCCCAACACATCACAAAATTTCTTTAACGATACATGGCATTCCAATAGAAGTGTCTCAGCAAGTGTAACCAACTTAAAATGAAATGCAACCTGAGGTCTAACAGCTGATCCTGGCCATAATTGGAACTTTACAAGTGTAACTGCAGCATCTTCACAGTTACAAAAGTTGATCCATTTCAAGTGTTGATGCCCTAATAAAAATGCACCATAGGAGAAACTTACAGAACTTTTCTCAAAATTATTTTAGGACTGAAAACAAACTTGAATACAGTTATCAAATCCACAGTACCAATAAACCCACCTCTGACTCCTGAGGGAGATGCAAAATAAAATGAAGGCCACACAGTACCTTTTTCATCAATACAAATAATGTTTTGTGCTTGTGCAGTTGGACAATTTCTTTGGTGATCAAGAGTCAAAACACCATGATTAACAAATAAAGGAACAAAACAACCATCCTGAAAAAATAAGCAACATTAATTTTCAAACAGTTGGGTCTGGGGTAGGGTCAGTTCTGAATATGTAATATACATATAAAAGATATTGAAATATGTTATATTTTACGCCAAAAACATCACACGCACCTTGAAAATTTCAAGTAGGTGAAAGACGTTGCGTTGTTCGTGGATAGTTTTCGCGCAGTTGATGCAAAACAACTGTCTAGGACCACAATCCACGCAGCGACAAACAGCGAAGTTGTTATGGCACTCGATGCACATTATACTTTCGTCACAAAAAGCTTCTTCCTCAATGCGTGCTTACAAAAGAGACCCCCTCACATCTTCCCAACTGTGATACTCTTTCACCCGGCGCAAGTGATATCGTGAAAGACTAGAAAAAGCTTGGTCATCACTTTCATGGCTGCTATTTATATCGTCGATATTTGAACCATCAACATGTTCTTCTTCCATTCCCGTTGTGAAAAACTTCTGCTTACTCGAACTTGACTCCTGAGAAATCTTGCAATAGTTCTTTGAATTTAAACGCACATGTCTTGTAGTTTTTTTTCCCTTTGTTGACTGCGTATTAACGCGAATTTTGCATGCCTTAAAACGCTTGCAAGAATCCGCCATTTTGGCGAACTTCTATTCCCCGAGCCGGCGCGAAGCGCCGTGCGAGGGTACTAATTCCGCTGGGAGATTTATTACACCCGGGTATTCTGACAGAACATAGCGAAATCCAAAGTTGCTCAAATTCTATGTCGTGTATGGTGGCCAAGAGCTGCCAATTGAAATTTATCAAAACATTTTCCTTTTTTTTTTTTTTCTACTTTTTTTTAATTTTTTTAAAAATAAAAATAAAAAAAAAGAAATTGAGTGTGGCCGACGACTGCCACTTGGCCGATCGCTGCCAACTAGTTTTCAGGCCATAAAAAAAATGCACGCAGCTTTTTTGCTAATATGGCGGACGGTGATAATTGGAAAGAGGATATTCAACTCAAAACAGACTTAGAGAAATATGTATGTCAAGGAATGAACAGGAAAAAAATTTTGGACTTTGTACAACGAGATTTTTCGAGCTATGCGTGGAGCATACGTACATTAGACAGGCGTTTACGGTATTTTGATATATACTACAACCACAGTGATATACCAGTTAATGATGTGAGAGAAGCAGTACGAAAAGAAATTGAAGGTCCTGGCAAACTGTTAGGCTATTGTGCTATGCACCAAAAAATAAGACAGGAACACAACTTACTTGTTTCTCGCGATGCCGTATATGATGTGATGGCTGACGTTAACCCAGAAGGGTTAAAGGCCCGTGGCCCAGTTGGCGTTAATAAACAGCGAAAGAAAGGTAATTTTACTTCAAAAGGCCCAAACTGGGTTCACTCGATGGACGGGCATGATAAGCTTATGGGCTATCAAAACTCGACCTTTCGTTTAGCTGTGTACGGATGCATAGATACAGCAAGCTGTAAGATTCTGTGGTTAAGAATATGGGTGTCCAATTCAGATCCACGTTTAATAGGAAGGTGGTATTTAGAATACCTCATGGAAACCAAGATCATATCAAACATGATACGAATTGACAAGGGTACTGAAACAGTTTTAATGGCCACCATGCACGCATTTCTACGTAGAAATCATGGTGACCAATCTGATACCTCTGAGACTGTAATCTTTGGACCTTCCACCTCGAATCAGGTAAATTACCTAATAAACATGCATATAACTATTGCTATCATCTAGAGTTGTGCAAAAACTGCCATATTTTTATTTTAATATTAACTTTTTATAGATTGAGAGAATGGTGGAAGGAGCTCCATGAACGATTAGAAAAATTTTATAAAGAGAAACTAAATATTCTAAAGGATCATGGATATTATAATCCGCATAATGAAACTGACAGGTTTAGTGATGTTAAATTAATTGTATATTGGCCAATTTTTTTAGCATATCAGTTCAACTAATTCAGTTTTATTTCTTTTCTAATAGAAATCTTTTGGCATTTATTTTAATTCCTTTATTACAAAGGGAGCTAGATATTTTCAAAGATACTATTTGGAACTCCCACAGAATCCGCAAGCAAGCAGAAACAACGTTACCAGATGGGATTCCAAATCATATTCATGCTTTCCCTGAAGAATATCATATGGAAGAATGTGGTAATATGTTAACATACCGTTCAGTAAACCCAATGTGATTGACAATTATATTTACTTTATTAATGTATTATTTTACAAGGCTTGCCAGTGCATGATGAACAACTACAAGAAGCAGCAGTTTTATCTGGAGTACTAGATGTCCAAGAAGATTTTCTAGATGCACATTTTAGACAGATGTGCGAGCAAGTCACTTCAAACATGGATGTCATTCAAGCTACTAATTTTAGTGAATCATATATAACTCTTCGACATAGCATCTTGAATATGTCTTCTGTATAAAGTTAACAATTGATCTGTCAGACATTCAACTGCTGATCAGTAAATCAAGTTTAATAACTTAGAATGAACTTTTCAAATTATGTTATGCTGTTGTATTTTTCAAAACAAACTTTAAATTATGTAACAGTATTTTGCAAACAACATCAATATTAAAAAAACATAACGAAACCCACAACTAATCCCAAATACCATTACTATAAGACTATGTTTTGCCAAAAGATGCATCTGGACTGTCTTACGTGTGCGATCTTCCAGGGTCAACCCAATTTCTTCAATATTGCTCTTGCCACCTGAAGTGTATCTTTTGATAACCCAATCACGACCTGCAAATTCTGGATGTTTACTAGATGCTTTGAAAGCATTTCGAAAAGCTCCAGTACCAATTGGCTTTGTCTCCTCCAGAAACTCCACCACTGTTGGGACCTTTGACCATACAACACTATCAACATCAAACTTGTATATGCTGATAACAGTTGTTGGTTTATCAACATTCAATTTCCCAAGTTTGATCATTTTGGAGAGAGACATACTCATTGGATATTTAGTAGGACTTGAACTGCTACTCGCTTCACCTTGGTTCACTTTACGCTTACGGGGGAGACAAACTGATTTTGCACTTGAAACATAAACAAAGCTGTTTGACTGGATAGAGTCAAACTGGTACAGAGAAAGTTCGCTTGCTTCGCCACTGTCTACTTTTCCTACAAACCTCACATGTATAAGTTTTAAATTAGGAATCTGACCTATAGTTTTGCAGGAAGGTCCCTGCTCTCCCGCCAGAATATCACACTCCATATTACCTCCAATTCTAGAAGCAAAATGCGCCTTGCATGCCCGTTTAATCGTGTTGATTGTAAGCTCTTCGTTTGTATCAAACTGCACGAACTCACGAGGTCCTACTCGTGCATACTTTTGGGCTTTTCCCGATACCTCGGAGGATAGCCTCTGTATGGTTAACTGGTCACCTTGAAACTTTTTGCTTAACTGACCTCCTTTATTCGCTCTTTTTTCTTTTATTTTGTTATTCAGCTTCCTCCATGCGTCAGCCATTGTTTTACAACACCACGTGTAATAGGGCGCGTTTTCTTTTTATGGCCTGAAAACTAGTTGGCAGCGATCGGCCAAGTGGCAGTCGTCGGCCACACTCAATTTCTTTTTTTTTATTTTTATTTTTAAAAAAATTGAAAGAAAGTAGAAAAAAAAAAAAGGAAAATGTTTTGATAAATTTCAATTGGCAGCTCTCGGCCACCATACTCGTGATCGTGGACCGTGGACGTTCAATGGTCATGGTACTTGTGCGCATGCGTGAAATGCGAACGAGTGTAGACTGGTAATCAACGAACGTTCTGATTGGCTAGGACAGAAAGTTTGTAATTCAATGAGAACGTCAGCAATTTAACTGTCATTTCGTAAACATTTTTGTAAAAGCGTTTCATAAACTTTGTGCAAAGAAAGTAAAACGAGAAGAAACAAGATATATGAAGCATGACAGATAGCAAAGATGAACGTGGATACAGTCAAAACAAAGCCGTGTAAGAGGAATAATTCATAATCTCCAAGCTTATAAATGTTTTCAAAGACAAAGGGTACGTGTTTATTTTGTTTATCTCGTACTTGTTTCGCGGTAAGAATGAGCCGTATTTGTATACTTTTCAGCTTTGTATGCCGTTCATTTGTTAAATTTTCTGTTTTTCTGCAAACGCATAAACCTGTGAAGGGCTATTACACCTTTGCTTTAACTTCAAAAATTGTTTTTGAAAGTGTAATTTGAATTTTGGTATCAAAAATACACACTATATTTATAAAGTATACTGAAACTTTTAGCCGCCGGCGTTGACTGCAATTACAGAATAAAATAACATTTGAAGTTTTTTCTTTGTCTGTGAAGATTTTGTACTGCAAAATTGAACGGGCAATGTTTACACTAGCTTTGTGATTATTTTTGTATTGAATGATGGAAACTTTAAGACTGATTTGAGTTTTGTGTCATTTCATAATATAAGTTTAGATCAGGTTAACTCAGGAAATTGTGTACTTGGTTTGAAATAGCGAGGGGTTGCTGCATGCATGTATTTCTAGTTAGAGTTTATAATACACAATAATAACAAATAACTCGTTCCCAGTACAGCAAACAGCGAACGCGTTAGATGGCTCAGATGATCATCCCATGTGAAAACTTATAATTCTCAATATATGTGATTTAGAACATGCGGAACGGGTGAAATCTTGCACCAAATACAAGCGTAATCAGATGTTGCTCCCTTCATGCCGAGCAACAGCAACAGGAACTGTGTGTACAAAAAAAGAAAGTTTGTTAACAAAATAATAACGTAAAAAACAATGCCTCCGTGCGTTTGCTCAAAGTACCTTGTAATCTGAACCGAGAAACATCTCTACAGGTACATGTTTCTCATTAATATCCACAAAGCCCATGTCAACAATCTTGTTCACATCATCAAAAATCCTTGCACAGGATTCCTTCAAAATATCATAGGATTCTTTCCCCTTGATAACTGCAACCGTGTGATTTTCTGGAATGATCAAGGGAAGTATAATTGGTTGCTTTATAATAACCAGATATCACAACAAGCCACATAATAATATAAGATGAATTAGCCCATTAAGCCGCATAGCTCCCCACTGACGAGTAAAATCGTCTGCTGTTGGACAAGTAAAAAAATAAGTAGGGTGCACTGGGGTGCATTGCCACTTAATGGGTTAAACTTTCACCTTTGGAAGATAGTACAGCTTCACCTTCATTCAGTATTGAGAATGAAAGTATTATGAACCCTGTGATCCTGGACATTTTGGCACCGTCACCACTCAATTTGATTTTGTATTTTGTTGGTATATCTTTCCCTTCAAGCACACACTTGTTCATCTGCAAATATCAAATGTTGTATATATACTTGTAACTGAAAATACAGCTGTACAGTAAACTAGCTATCAAAGTACTGAACACTAATAGACTTTTTTAGTAATTATGTACAGTACATTGAAGATGATTTCTTGGCCTGTGAGGGAGCCTTGTCAAACATTCATGAAAGTCAATGCATCCTTAGTCAAATATTAAGCATTTGTAGAATATATAATTTTTTGAAAGGGTCTATCATAAATTAAAACTGCATTTATTTTGGTACTACAGGGTGCATAAAAAAGTAGACATTTTTTAAATTGATCTCAATTTTCTAAAATAGCTCCAAAATCCTAAAGTTCAATTTTCAGAGTCGAGACACTGTTTTCCTCAACAGATTGAAATTGGCTTGTGCACAAAATTTAAACACCTCAAAGTTATTTTGAGTTATTAGATGGAAAATCTCTTTCAATTGGTTTTATATTGCTGCTCAGGGTGGCAATACAAATTTGAAATCACTATATACATTACCATTATCATTTTTTTAGAAATTGATTGTTTTCACCGAGTCTATAAACTCGAACAATTTCCATTGTCACCCCAGGGATGTTGGTCTGGCTATGCCACTGACCTTCGGTCACCTCTCTAGGGCCAGTATCTTTATTTGTCTTCATAAAAGGGGGGGGGGGTGATATTCCTTAAAGTGGAGGAAATTTCCTAAGAATAACATCCTCCTGGCAGGTGAACACTGTGGGCCATATTTAGTTCAGACATGTAATAGCAAAAGTATATGCAAGAACTACATATACTGTTTAAGAGAATAAACTTATTAACACTAGAAATTGGCAAAACGGGCCTGGCTTGCCGTGGGGGAAAAATTATGGCAGTTGGGATTTTCTAGGAAGCCAGGGCACTCTGTGTGATATATACTTACATGGTTCTGGATTTCTCTACATAGCACATCTTTGAAGTTAAGTTGTGCACCTTCAGCAACACCAGGTGTTCGTTCTATATGCGTCAGTTTATTAAGCGACTCCTTACATTGCTTGATTAAATAAGATCTTGGCAATTGTTCTCCAGCTGGTGTCATGCTCAGCTCGTGATAAGTAGCCTCACCTATAATGCTTGTATGTTACTCTGAGTGTATTACCACACCGGGCAAGCACAAAAAATGTGCTTGACCACGGTGGGTTTCGAACCTACGACCTTTGGAATACTAGCCCAATGCTCTACCAACTGAGCTACGCGGTCACAGCGGTTCGAGTAAGTGATATTTCGGAACAGGATCTAGTTCCTTCTATACCATTGTAATCTTGTATATGACAATTTTTCTATGATGGTGCGATGTACTCAGGTGAATACAGTATATAATGTTTGTATGTTACTCTGGGCTAGTATTCCAAAGGTCGTAGGTTCGAAACCCACTGTGGTCAGGCACATTTTTCGTGCTTGCCCGGTGTGGTAATACACTCAGAGTAACATACAAGCAATATATATTCACCTGAGTACATCTCACCATATAGAGAAAAATAGACTCACCTATACAAAACTGATCAACAACAAGCAAGACTTGCTTGATTTTATTCTGGTCCTCTTCAGAAATGTCGTTGAAACTCTTCTTAGACGCTGTTGAGTTATATGCTAAAGAGTGAGTTGACCCAGACTTGTCCGAGAAAGTTGCAGATTGTAATGTTAGACCAAAGGTTTTGGTAAACCACAAGCTCTTTTCCACGTTGACCTTTAGTTCCGTAAGTTTTCGATGTTGTTGCCTTCTGCCGACATCTTGCACTTCTTTCCCTGTATTTTTAAATGTAGTTGAACTCCAATCTCATCAAGATAATCCCTCAGATCCATGTTTTGCTCCAACACCCTATCATATTCCTTCTGCTTATTGTTCAGGGCTATACCACTTGACTTACTACTATAGTTTAGAACTTTTATTTCAGACCACAGTTTCTCACATCTGTCTTTCAGACTTTTATTTTCCTTGGACAGTATCTCGACTTTCTCATTTGTTCTCTTAACTTGATCCTGAAGCTGAGTCACCTTGACAATTTCACCCTGATATATTGATATTTGCTTAACGTTAAGCAAATATTCTTTCCTTGGACGGCCATTTAGCGCACGACATTTGCTGTTTACTTCCCCACAACTTCTCCTTAGGATACCGTTGATTCGTTCGTTTTCGTGTAGCTGTATTCCATGTGATGATATAAAAAAATTCAGCACTGCAACAAGCGAATACCCTGCTATCAATGCATCCTTTCCGAGTAGATCATGAAATCGTCTTAAATGTTTGTGAGGAATACCGATAGTGAGGGCGATATCATTGTCATTCACTGCAGATTTGTTGGTAAAGCTCTTGCAAAGGTCGGAAGACAAAGAGATCTTCTGCTTGAACGAACTCAAATCAAATATATTCTTCAGAAGATCAGACATTGATTTGATTTACATTTCGATTTGCATAGAAAAGGTTTGAAGCGCATATCATTTCCCGCGTTCAAACGACAACAATACAAGACAGCAACGTTCACCAAGGTACATACATGAATATATGGTGGTATAAGCAGAGAGACCACCCTGTAGAAACACTGTTTGATCCCGTTTAACCCTTATTATCAATATTTTATCTAATAAAATGGCGTCTACTTTATATTTGCGAAGAAGAAGACAGATGTTTTGGCATGTTTTTCAGCCTTTGCGCGCAACATAATCATGCAAAACAATCATATATTTGCGCAAATTTCCCTGGTTTTCAACTTTTATTGGTACGGGGTTAAATGGGTCTGATTTCTCTGAAGAAAACAAAAATATTTACGGAATAACATGTTGTTTACGGACGAAGGGCGGCAAACTTGGTACAATGTGAAATATGTGAGGAAAGGCCAGATTAAACTGTCACTTTTGACGCGAAACGGGCTATTGATATACATTTACTGTGATCCAAATGAACACAAAGTTGGCGATGAAGTGTACGTACTTAGAGGTATGTATTTAGCTGGAAATTTGCATTATTAAATTTCTCTTGATTTGTTCGTGTAATATTAAGAGCGGCAAATTTTGTGCGAGAAACTAAACTCTTTCGAATTTAAAAAGTTGTCATCACTCTTATAAATTTAATAGCAATTCCGCCATGTTTGTTTAGGGAGGATTGAGCATGCTCAGTGTTAATGTCTCAAAATTCTGGCCATGATATGGATCCTATACAAATCATACTATTAAGTTCAAAATTTGTCAAGACTATGTCAAGCCTGTTCACATTACCAAAATCTTGCCCCAGGTCTGGTGATTTTGATTTCGGATAAACAACGCTCACATCTAGGCCTAGGCGTGGTCCAGGCCAGGTCAAAGCACGTAGTGTAAACGCGGTTTCAGTGAAACGATCGCACAGTTATTGTCAGTTATGCTATAGCCTATACGATCGAAAAACCGTATTTCTGTTGTAGGCTAAGAATGAGAAGGGGTTACTGATCGTTTTTCGTAGCGTCCACGTCCTACATCACACATCTCCACTATACTTGAAGTGGAAAAGGGAATTTACTACCTTATTCTTTAATACGACCGTACGCCTACCCAAACACGACACCGCGCCGTCTATTTTGTGCGCTGTTGACTGCAGCTGAGCTGGTATTTGGGATTTTCCTCAACATCCAACCTCTCTATCAAGGTACATGTTTTTTATCACCAAAGCGAGCATGCATACGGTGATGCAAACTACATGCATAGCGCGACGTAAACCCGTCTGCCACATAGTTATTATATTACCCGTGGCCGTACTCAGCCTCCACATGATCAATCATTTATACTAGAACGGAGTAATAGAAATAATAAATGTACTTCGTATTTTAGCATATCCTAGAACTTGTAACATTTCTGTGAACGAATTAAATCGACCACACGCTTAATAAAGGTAAAAAATAATTTATAATTATTTTTTTAAAATTACATTGTTTTGGAGCATAACTCCATGTACCTGATTATTCATATTGTACATGATTGATAAACTGTTACAGTACGTGTTTGTGGGTGCATTATTAAATATTATTTATTTCCTTATTTATTTATATATTATTAACACTAGGTAAGTGACGGACTATTTGAAAAGCGATCAGGGCTATGAAGTAAAAACGGTGGCACAGAAAGAGGTCCAGTTATCAATTTGAGAAATTTTGCGTGAGCAAAAATTCCGTTTCGAAATTTCCTCACTTCCTAATCACTTTCTGATGGTCTATTTTAACTCAGGCCACATTTTTTTTTCAATATAAAACGTCTTTCTCTATCTTTGTAATTGGGCTATTCTCTTCCTTTTCCAATTTTAGCCGTAATTACTTGGGACTGAACCAGATATCTGTACGGCAACAGTTCGTAGGCCTTTGAAAATGCCATGTGTGGATATGATTCGAGGAGGAGATTTGATATGGTTCGAACTGGTTTCTTTCACATATATTCCACTCTGATTGTTGACCAAGCAGACCAAATTCATTTGAAATAATTATTATTTATCTGACCACAAACTTTTTAGATCTAGCATTTTGGCCATAAACACCAATACTTTTCATATGCAGAACGAGTCTGTGTTTCTCAGGGACTAAAAATAATTTTTACAAAATATAATTATATCACTATTATGTATTAGTATACACCCGACTCTTGTCTATTACAAATCCTACATTCTCATTGGCTACTCAACCATTGTCTATTCGTGATGGTGCACGTTTGGGAAAAATCAAAACAAACATGAAAAATATGGGAGTAAACTCTCGTTTTGTCGAGGTTTCTGAGGAATTTTTAGAGAGTTTGATCGAGAATTCTGGCCCTGCAAAAACTAAACAGGCTACAAAATATGGCATGAAAATTTTTCATGGTAAGGAACGAAATAGAAAACCGTATTTTATTAATAAATCTGCTTTTATTCAGCGCTTACGAGTGGTTAAATAGGCCTAAATTCACAACATTTCCGTCAATTTGCACTATAAAAACTGTATTTTTAGAATGGTTTGCCGCACAGTCTAAATTCACTACACCAATGGAACAAATGGCCAAAGACGAGCTTTGTCAGTGCCTCCAAATATTTTATGCAGCTGCAAGACAAAGAGACGGTAGCGAATTTAAAGTTACTACGCTTCGCAGCAGGGCGCTTATATAGTATATAAGCGCCCTGCTTCGCAGTATACGTTCAGTGATTGACAGGCATTTAAAACAAGCACCAAACAACAAGCCTTGGTCGATAATTGCTGACCCTGCATTTGAGAAAGCCAACAAAACCCTGAATGCTATTTGTAAGAAACAGACGAGGGAAGGAAAAGTCGGAGCAATTGTCCACAAAGCTGCAATCACACCAGAACAACTGGAAAAATTGTATGAAAGTGGCCAGCTTGGCAACAGCGACTCGCAAAATCCTCGTCAGCTCATGCAAACAGCTTGGTTTTATATTACCCTCTATTTTGGTAAACAAGGCCGAGAAAATCTAGGAAAACTTACCAAACAGATGCTGGTCCTTCGCTCAACAACACAAGGACGCCGATACTACGAGTTCCATCGCGAAGCGTTAATTTCAACAAAAAACCACCAAGGCGGTCTGAACGACAACATCAACGAAGCTGACGGCAAAATGTTTGAAGTTCCCAATTCACCTCGTTGTCCAGTTAAAACTGTAGAAAACTTAATGAAGCACCTTAATCCAAATCACGACGCTTTGTTTCAACGGCCAAGAGAAATTTGTGCCAAGTTTCATGTAGACAGTGATGAAGTTTGGTTCTGTAATTCTCCCCTTGGTATAAACACGCTCGTGAATCTACTCAAGACAATGTCGAAAGCCGCCGGGATAGTCCCCCACCTAACAAATCATTGAATTCGAGCTACGCGTCTGTCACAGTTTTGTCCGACCACAATATAGAGGCAAGACACATCAAAGCCGTTACTGGTCACAAATCTGACTTCTCCATTCAGTCGTACAGCGCGAGAGCATCTTTCGAACAAAAGGAAAACATGTCGAATATCCTAAGTCGCTTCGTCTCGGGCGAGAGTAATCCTTCCATTCAGTCTAGCCACTGCAGCTCTACTTACAGCAAGTCAGACCTTATGCAAACATCATCCGCAAAGTCGACGTCTTCAGCACCTGAAATGACTGATCGAGCTAGCCCTGATGTCCAGTTTCGCATAGAAAACCAAGCCACAAATATCCAGATGCAAGCTCCACAATCGTTCAATTTCCATGGCTGCACAGTGTCAATCTTTAACAACAACTACACCAGACAAGAATGATCGTTCCCACTTTCCCGTTGAACTTTTCTTCCCTTGGTAGTTGTTTCTTTTATAACATTTAAGAAGAAATCTTACTTACGAACGTTTTTTGGGCATTTTAAAACCAAACTGTTTGCTTTTGACCGTTGATCTCGCGTGTATTATACGTATTGTTTACATGTCATTTTATGTCACGTGAGTGACGTTCGCGCGACCGTATAAAATTAAATTAATTAAATTATTTTTCGGTGTAATTGTGGTGTATCGATTATTTTCTCGAATTTAATATATCTAGGTACAGGGTGTATACTAAAACAATTAGACAACTCGCCTTCGTTGTCCATGAACGAATAGTCAACTCAGGCTTCGCCTTCGTTGACTATTCGCTCATAGACAACTCGGACTCGTTGTCTAATTGTTAATTAGTAGGATCATGCTTACTGCTCTACTCAATCCTGAATAGATAGCAAATAGCAAAAAAAATTCCCTAGCTTATTTAAAATAAAAATATTGGCATATTGTGAAATATTTCAGTATGTTATTCTACCAAAACAATTATAACTTGCTCTCTATTTCTCATAAAAATATTTAACCTGAAATATAATTGTTAAATATTGCCCAATTACAACCAATGCTTGGATTGGATTCCATTAAATTAAATATGTATCATGATTATTGAAAAATTAAATAATAAGCTATAAGGCATTTTCATGTTTTTTTAAATAACTGCAGCTGTCTGAAATGTGACCATACCATGTTTCAACATGATAATAGAATGGCCTTGTGAGCACAACTGTGCAATAACAACTGTACAATAAGGGCCACCTTATGCAAAACATATTTAGTACAGCCAAAGAATACCAGCCCAGAAACTAATGAAATACATGGCAACTGGCTATCTACCATACACTATCCACCATACACTGCAAAGTTTGAGGTTTGACCCTGACCTAATCCTTTGATCAGATCGTTATTCACACACTAAAATGTTACAATATACCGTATTGTACAATATATACATTACCCCATACATTACACGTACAATACACTACCCCAGAACAACCTATAAATCTTTAAAAGTGGGATTCAAGACATTTTGGAGTGCACATTTTAATTTTTTGTCTTACGGTATAATTTGACAGTAAACGTAGAGGGTAAAACAGTGCATGCAGCTGATCTACATTATTATTTGTCCATTGATGTCTCAGTACAAAATTTCAGATTTTGTGTCCAATACTTATATTGCACGAGAATCACACATTATACTATACAGTAGACGAATTAATTTTTCAGGGTAAGAGGAATTGCTACTGTTAACTTTGACTGCTACATAAATTTTTTAGACGGATTTCATGTGACCCTTTACAAACAAAATGACAAAACGGTACGGATCATTCGATCAATGCTGGCACACATTTTAGAACATGTTGAAAATATTTCTAAATACGAGGTCGAATATCTTTAATCTCACCTCGTTAGTACTTTTATCATCGCACAGATCATCGACATCGTCAATATTTACATCCAAATCGACCTCATGCATATTCATACTTGCCTCACGTGCGGCCATCTTGGATTTTGTTTTTTAGCTTAGTAATCTGGCCGTGGTTAAACTTGTTGGTTTTTGAACAAATTTTGTCTGAAATAATACCTCTATTTCACCAACCCGCAAAAAGGCAAAAAAGGCTGTCGTACACATTGCCCTAAATAAAAGTGCGCGATATTCACTAGATGCAACGAAAGAAGTCTGTTGCAAAATTGTGCGGAGGATAGAAATAGTGATTGGAAGGCGTGCATCGACACCGGAGCCAAGCTTACCATATCCTTTCAACATTTCGAGAACCCAAAATACCTTTGTAGGGTCATGCACGCCCGTTAAATAGTGACAATAACCTAATGCAGAAACATATGTTATCGCGGTCGAGGCTGCATAATGGCGCTGAAAAATGAATGCGATAAATAAACCCAAGTCTGAAGGCGATATGGGCAGTTTGACTGAAGCAGATTGAAAAACTGCAGATGAAAACTGATTGTAGAGTTTCCATGCCCTGCGATAGGTAGGGATTGACGATGGCTGCAAACTAGATTGAATTAACCGCGAGGTAATAGCGGCCAATTGTGTGGTAGAAGGTGAGGAGGTATGATTGTCGGTGTAACGCCCACCGGAGCTAGCCGTTTGAACTTCGAAACCTGCAAGCGAGATAAGGAGTCAGCCAAAACATTTGTAACCCCCGCTACATGGCGAGCGCGAAAGAGAATATTAAGTTGCAAACAAGCCAGCACCAGGCGGCGAACAAACACCATAACAGTCACATCACGAGAAGTAGCCTTATTTATAATATCAACCAATGCCGCACTATCGGTGAAAAAAGTTATACGCTGGTTACGCATCTGGTCTCCCCATAGAAGAACGCTTAATACGATTGGGTAGAATTTCAAAATCGTGATGTTAAAAGTTTTCGAATTGTCGGGCCAGGCACCGTAACACCACTCAAAACCAAAAAGCGCGCCATAGCCGAGGCTAGCCGCAGAATCGGTGTACAGGTTAAGGCTAGCAGAGTCATGCCACATGTCATTCAGAAAAAACGATCGGCCATTAAAATTGGCTAAAAACGACTGCCAAATTTCGAGATCAGCCTTTACCGATTTAGTTAGGCGAATGAAATGATGAGCACACCGTACGCCCTTAGTTAAATCAATAAGACGTCGGAGAAAGGCCCGCCCAGGGACAACGACTGAACAAGCAAAATTGAGCAAACCGGTTAAAGATTGTATCTCGCGTAATGTGACCTTTTTGCGACAAAGAAAAGCCGATATCAATTGCTTGCATTTGTCAGTTTTATCCAAAGGTAAGCGGGCTTCCATGCGCAAAGTATCTAATTCAATGCCGGCAAAGGAAAGAACGTTGTGTGGGCCGATTGTTTTTTCTGGAGCGATTGGCACGCCTACGTGTTCACAGAGAGACATAAAGCGAACAAGATCAATGCGACATTGGTGATAAGTAGGTGTGGCCATTAGATAATCATCGAGAGTGTGGGTTAGCTGGAAAACGCGGACACGGACACACGGACACGGACACACAGACGTGGAAAACGCGGACATGGAAAACGCGGACGTGGAAAACGCGGACATGGAAAACGCGGACATGGAAAACGCGGACATGGAAAACGCGGACATGGAAAACCCGGACATAGAAAACGCGGACATGGAAAACGCGGATATGGAAAACGCGGACAAAACGCAAACATACAAACTCCATATAATGTGAACAAGCTATATAACGTGAACGTTTATCAGTTTTCCCATTGCAGTAGGTCTTTGGTTTGGTAGAAAATTTGAACAATATTTGAAATTTGACTTTATAAATAAAGTTCTGGTGCCATGTACATTGGAGTTCCACGAAAAATTGAATCTGTCTTTGACTTAAGTAGTGAGTGTGTTTGAAATTGAAGGCTTCTGCTCAGTTCAAAGTCAGCAAGTTTGCAAACTATTGGGCACTGGGCAAATGCTTGCTCCAACTCCTGGTCTTGTTTGGAGGTGTAGTGCAAGTTGCTCACTAGAACATTGCTCGGCTTTAGATTTCTGTGTGCAACTTTTCTTTTGTGGAGGAAATCAAGCCCAGATGCTATGTCTTTTGCACATACTGGTACAATTTCGTGAAAAGAAGAGAAGTCGTATTCGTCATCCATAAAATGTACGAAATCTTCCAACGTCGTGACTGCTTTATCTGGGCTAAATGGATTAAAGTCAAATACAGAGTATTCCATAACGATTGCAAATGGGTTATCACAAAACGCTTGGAATTGAGAGATATTGTCATGTCCCTTTAAATCATTGAACATTTTGGCCTCTTTGATAAATCTTTTTTTTGCATCTCCTGACTCACTTTTCAGCTTTTTAATGACGACTCTCTCTTCCGTACTCAAATATTTTCCAATATAAACTTGCCCGTAAACTCCACTTGCTAACTCTCTTTCGATTTTGACTTGATTCCAAACAAAACGTGGAAGACCATAATCGGCTTTTGTTTTGCTTTTTAACAATGACGGTAGTTTAAACGCCCCCGCCATTGTTGAAAGACGGCTGGAAACGGGAAAATATTGCTTCCACTAGTCTTACCCATACTTTCAAATTTCAATTTCAATTTTGAATTAATTTTAAAATTTTTTATCATCGATGCAAGGCATGTCTGAAACAAATTTTGTGTTTAATGGTTCAAACTGTGGATATAGTTAGGACATAGGTCGTAGGCCCTGAGTAGGTAGCCCCCCCCCCCATCCAGCGGCAAAAACACGCAACGCGTGGACCCCACGCGGGACGTCGGAAACTGTCGGATTTTCCCGAAGATATGCGTGGTCTCCACGCATGATGAGAGTGTGACGTTTTTAAGCGTAATTAAGTACACAGAAAAGATTGGCGAGGAAAATATTTTATTTGTCAGGGTACACATTTAGTATTTAGAACAATAATAGTATTTTCATAACATTAGGACTGTTTATTTTAAAAGTTCGTTTTCTATGTATGCTTTGCGATGCTTCCCCTCTGATAGTTCATACTTTAATTTTTATTTGTTCGTAACATGTGTCAATATGCCCATAACGAATGCACGAGCGCCATATTATTTCCATACATCAATTTTCATGTTATCGACAAGAGCATCCAAGATTTCATAACGTTTGTCAATATATCCATGACGAACGCACGCACGCCAAATCATTCGAATAAACCGTTTGTTTGTAAATTCAACCGCACCTATAGTTTATATAAGGTAACTAGTTTACGCCACAAATGTGGCATTGCATTGGTATAATAATTAGGGGGGCGCTGCAGAAATGCTATTAGTGAAGATTAATGTTAGCGATATTGTGATAATAATAAATTGTTCAGATAATAGAGGGATTAATGTGAATATAGTTAATTACTCCAAAAAGCGTTGTATCGTTTCCTCTGGTTAGTTTGCTCACAAATATTACACACTATTGGGTATTGTTCATTTTAAGAGTTTATTTCTTAAATATTCTGTGTATGCTTTGTGATGATTGTTCTCATTACTTGTAAACTGTTCTCTTGTTTTTTTTACCGTGTACTTAAAGACAGGCGGGTTACAAAAAAAGACAACAACACCCGACTCTAGTGGGTCAGTTTGGTATGAATCTCCTTTCCAATAAGACAGCTGTTCAATGCACTTTGAACTTTAGGATCTTTTACGTTCATTAAGGACTCAATCAGTATAAAATCTGGATCTTTCGTAAGTTGTTTCCAATGCTGAAATACATCATCATACCACTTAAGGTCTAAGTTTGTTACTTCGACAAACTCACTCCATATCATGCATGTATTGTTCACTTGCTCTATGGCTTCGAAACCATACAACTGCCATGACTCGTACTCGTCTAGCATTAAACAGTCTTGATCTCTTACTTTACAACCACAGCAAAGTTTACTGCGCATTCTTTGAACCTCGCGTTCTACAGCATTGGCATACATTACTTCCAACAAATGGAATACCTTGTTTGAACTTTCCATCGTCAAAGTTTGTGTTCAACTGAATTCAAAGTTTTCTCACAACACAATTTGACTAAAATATGTAAGGTCGGACGTCTGCGAAGATGTCTAAACTTAATTGCCAACGGATCATTTTAATGATCTAATTTGTTTTCAATCGGTTATCTGAGAGTATAAATTTGGGGTATAGAAGCTGGATATCATCTTTGCTTACGAGCCTGACTTGGACGAACTTGCTTGGTATCCTATTAAATCCAGATTAAGCGATGAAGTGTTTGCACGGGGAACCTGCTTCTTCTTCGACAACGAAGAATGGCTCGTTTTTGTTCTGTGGTCAAAATCCTAGTTGTAATTTCTTTTGTACAGAAGACGACGGCTACCTTTTTGAAAAAGCTATAATTGATTGGAGATCTACGAGTCAGTTCCAACCGCATTGCGATGGGCATCACAAACCTGCAAAAATGCGCGTGGTTAAAGATTTGATGAAAGTAAGCTATGGACGACCGTTTTTTGTTTGCTCAGACAAAGTTAATCCATGTTCTTTCTGGGTATGGGGTGATGTGAAGCCAGCAACGAAACCAAATTGTCATCATGGATTTACGTGTGCATACCGAAAGGTAAAGAAGGATGGGATTAACAAGGACCGTATGTTCTTTTGTTGTCCAAACGATAAGGAAACCTCGTGTCGATTTTTTGAATGGGCGCTTGAAGATTCAACAAAGTCGATCAGCGTTAACAAACCTTACGTTCCTTCATTTTACAAGTCTAATTTTCAACAGAACTGAAACATTAGAGAGCAAGCAATATACAAAACACTTAGCGTAGCTATATCTAACGCGTACTCTGTATTTTTTTTTAAATACAAAATTGAAGTACTTCACACGTAGTGTTCATTTACTTCTGATACGTTGGGAAAGATGGATTTGATATTGGATGAACTTAAAAGTGGTAACGTAGATATTGATATGAGAACACTGTCGTATCATGTCAATTACTTACTTAAGAATCACAAGGTTACATTTCAAGAAATGATTTCAAAATCATGTGATTTGACATCAATTTTTTATGAAATTGATGTTAATAATTTTGGTCGTGCTATGTCTTATTTAACATTGGTTTATTTGACAAGAGATTCAAAAGACATTACACATAGAGCTGTACAGCTCGTTTGTACGCCTCTTAACAGTTTTGATTGCCTAAAGTTTAAGATAGAAGAAGAGAAGAATAATTTTCGTAAATCTCTTTCTTTCATCAGGCGTATTTTTTCATTATAAAGTGCGGAGAAATGTGGAAAAGGATTCATTATAGGTTTTGCCTGTACAATGGATGTACGATTTAAAACGCCTGCTAACTTTTACGTTTCTGGACAAAGTCAGAGCGGAAAGTCACATTTGATCCGTTCCATATTACATAATTTAGAAGAACTCTTTTCTCCAATTCCAACCAAAGTAATATATTGTTACGGGGTTTATCAAAAAGAATTTGACCAGATGATGCTAATGTTGCCTTATATTACATTGGTGGAAGGATTTCCGGATAACCTATACGAAATGGTTGATGGACACGAAAACTCTTTAGTTGTACTAGATGATTTAATGTCTCAATGTTCCAACGATCAACGGGTAGCAGACATATTTACGCGCGGCTCTCATCATCGCGGTATATCTGTGCTGTACCTTACACAAAACTTATTTCCACCTGGCAAATTATCAGGGACAATAAGTTTGAATTCCCACTACATGCTAATATTCTGAAACCCACGCGACTCACTCGGTATTGCAACATTAGCGAAGCAAATGTTTCCTAATAACATTAATTATCTTTTGGAGGCGTTTAATGATGCTACAAGTAAACCCTACGGTTATCTAATGGTTGATTGTCATCAGTTGACACCTGAAAATATCATCAGTTGACACCTCAGAACATGTATTCTTCCCGGAGAAAGACAAGTCGTCTACGTGAAACGTACTTAAGTTAGGTACGTTGACCTGCAACTCTCAGTTTAAACATGTCGAAGCGCATGAGAGAAAGTCTTCCATATCTTCAAATTATGACAAAATCTAAACCTAAGTTGCGAAAACTGCTTATCGAACATTGTCCTGCGGATGTCATCGCAGCTATTTGAGGTGACCGCTAACTCCATCAAGGTCGGAGAATCCATGATTATGCCGATATCATCTGTGCGTAACCTCGGTACTTGGTTCGATAATCAAATGTCAATGAGTGTCCACGTTGGGAAAGTTTGTAGCAAGGCATTCCATAGTTTGTATAACATCCGTCAAATTCGAAAGTTTTTAACTCCTGACTCGACGAAAACACTAATTCACGCCTTAGTCACTTCACATCTTGACTATTGCAACTCTTTGTTATATGGTATACCTCAGTACCAATTTAATCGACTGCAGCGAGTTTTGAACGCTGCTGCTCGAGTTGTCTGTGTTGTTCCTAAGTTTGGGCATATTTCACCAATCTTAAAGGAGCTGCATTGGTTACCTGTTCGATATCGCGTGGAGTTCAAAATTGCTCTCCTTGTTTTCAAAGTGTTACATGGGGAGGCACCTGCATACCTTGTGAACTTGCTTCAATTAAAGGACGTAGGAACCTATCGTCTAAGATCTAGCGGGCAGAAACTACTCGTTGTTCCTAGAACAACTTGTAAAACATTTGGAGACTGTGCTTTTTTTAAAGCTGGTCCTGTTGTGTGGAATAGCTTGCCTCTTAATATAAGAGAAATCTCTAATGTTTTAACATTTAAGAAACACTTAAAGACCTTTTTGTTTACAAAGGCCTTCAGGTAATAGAAAGACTTGTAGTTTTTAGCTTTATGATTTACTATTTTGGATTTCTGTAAAGATATATTTTTATACATATATATTTTATATAAGTTAGATAACAATGGTTGTAAATTGTAAACTGCGCTTTAGAATATTTATAGTTTTAGCGCAATATAAACACTTTTTAAATTAAATTAAATTAAATTTGCGAATGCTCTTTAAATCTACTTAAAGGCACTATTCCAGTAACACCGAATCAAAGCGACGTTTAGCGCGTTACAGGACACATCTCCGTGCGTTAGCAAATAAAAAAGTGTCAGGAAAACGAAAGAGGCAATATATTAATCAAAAAGGCTGAAATTTACTAACAGCTCTCTTGCCACCTGTCCTAAGTGTCCTCAGAAGTTTGTTAGTAAAATGAAGCATGCAAAACGAATGATATTGGTCCCTGAAGACGTGTTTGCTAGATATGAACAAAAGCAAAAAATTGAAACATCGCCAATTGTAAGAAACATGATTAAGACAGATGGAGAAATGTCAGATATTCTTCAACGTACTGATATTGATGATGCGCAAAAACAGAAATTATACTATACCAATCTGGAACGTTTTATGAATCTCAGACAACAAAAGGATGAAGAAATTCCAACTGTTAGGTTGGCAATGGAAACAAAATCCGAAAAAGACGACGGGACAACCGAAATCAATCCCTTGCCCGATTCCGTGATTGTAGATAATATACCCAAAACAATGCTTTAAGAGCGACAGCATTGTTGAACCGTTTGAAAACGAGACCTGACGTTATTTCTTGGGATAAGACTGGAGAAGTTACTTTGGACGGTAAAAAGATTCCACGTTCAAACATATCTGATTTGATCAGCGACGCTATGAGAAGAAGAAAGAATTTTAATCCTAAAGGGTCTAAAGAATTTTTTACTGTTTTGTCCAAGATGAACATACCCACAGACATTGTGAGGAATGAGGAAAGGTTGAAACAAATGGAATTGAATATTCCGTCGAGCGGAGGAGAGGATGTTTTGTATATTTCACCCAAGCCAAGACGTACGAAGAAAGGAAATATTTCATCTAGCGGAGAAGAAATCGTTCATTACAGTTCGCCCAAGCAGAAAAATACATCATCGCGTTTTGCTCAGACCCTGTTCAACAGACGCAATGAAAGGGGAAAAGAAACTCAAAAATGGATTAAATACTGAATTTTGTAACTGCATGTTCTAATAAATAAATGTTTATTTTCAACCCAATCTAGTTGCTTCTATTTTTTACCTTTTTACACACACACATGTACACCACACACGTTGATTTTTTTTTACAACATTTATTCAAACAACTTTTTACTTTGCTGGTCTACAGTATTTGATTCTTTCAACATTACTTTAAAATTATTTTTAACAAAATTGAAACACTTTTTCATCATTTAACAATGTATTTTTGCTAAATAACTGAACGATCTTATTCATGCTATGTCCATGTGCCCTATGACTAAGATAAAATATGCAATATTGGCCACAAACATCCGACCAATTGCTTTGCAGTTTGCGATTGTTAAATTTATAAGAATACCCCTTGAAAAAGTTTCCAAATGGGTAGAAATCCGGCGGTTGCCCATAACTGTCAAAAAATTCTCCGTTGTGTTCTGATGGAAAGTAAAAGGCCACACAGTGCGTTCCAGGTTCAGTGCTTGGATCTGTGTTTGCAACAAAACCGCAAGGATATTCTTCAACTTTTTCAGGTATTTTGTCACCTGGAAATACACCACAAAATTTTTTGCTTGCGAAAGAATCCTGTTCCAATGCGTGAGCTATCTGTCCGGTATTCATCTAGCCTGTATAGTCATATATGACGTTTCTCTCACCATCAATCTGAATCAGGTTTTCGAATTCTGCATAACACACAAGACTAACAGCTGCTGCCGGTGCGCGAGAGAACTTCACGTCAACTGCGAAATTTCCTTTTTGAACCGCATTAAAGTGTGTCGAACTGCCACACATGTCTGGTGTCAGATCTAATGCAAAAAGCACGTTTCCGCCTTTGTATTCATCGCGTGAGATATTATTTCCAGTGTTGTAGTTCATCTTTCCAGTGCCTGAGAACATTGTGTAAAATGCTTCAATATATCTAGGATTCGCATCGGCAAAGGAAAGTTGCATGCCTTTCAACGGTATTTCTTTGCCATTCACAGACGCTCCAATAAAGGACATGTCAAAATGTTGAAAGTTAAATGGATTTTGTTTGTACGCACCGTTGAATGCCGCACTTGTGACTAAGCCACAAACAAATGATTTCGGGACAAGTCCGTTAAAAACGTTATCTTTTCTTAGGGAGGGATTTCCAGCTGGAATAATGAAACTTTTACATTCAACACGACGGATAGGATAGATAGCAGGACCTTTTTTCAATGCAATTTCATGGGCGATGGAAACGGTTGGGCTAATTTTCACCTTACGTATTTTGAGATAAGCATCCGTCAATTTTACTCTGTAATCCGCATCATCTTCAGAAGCCATCAAACAAAATTCGTTTATATTACGATTCAGAATAACTTTTAGGTCTACAAAGCTTAACAGGAGACGTTCTGAAAAGAACACATCACTAAATATAGGTCCAGCCATTTCAATCGTTTTACTCTGGCTGCTGAATTCATATCTCTTTTTAAGACCATAGTTGGTGTTAGCTGCAACCGCTATTGCAGGATTGGTCACATCAAATTTTCCTGCCGTATCTTTATAAAACAAACCCGCGGTGAGTTGGGATTGCTTAGCATCACTACCATAATTAAGGAGGGTTTCCAAATACGCACGGTATGCATACGTCCCCGTAGCTTGTGTCACTTGCTTTTCTTTCAAAAAGACGTCAACTTGTTTGAAAAGACTGTGCAGAAAATTGTTTACAACTCCGACTCTTTCGTCTGCGTCAAGATCTTGCCCATTAGCCTTTGTCACTTTTGCTCTCACTACAAGAATCGTTTTCGACAAATCAACGTAATCTTCAGTGCCTGGACACAGAAATGTGATTGGACCACCATCTTCTACGCTGGATACTGGTTGATGATCGATCCAATGTCCTTTTTCTAAACCGACTTGTGTTGATGGTATTCTAAATAAATCAAGTTCACTTTTCATTCCTTCCGGAGATTTTGAATGCACCAAGTGCTTATGAAACGAAATTTTCGACTTTGTAGTTTTTATTGCTTATAGTAGTCTTTGAGCGGCTGAACACGATGCGCTTATCTATTTTTACCTATGCTGAAGAGAAAATCCTTTTTTTCCCCCTCGAAAACTGTAATTCGGCACAAAAAGGCTTCCGAAGTCTTGCGCGGCCAGTGACGTCACTGGTTAGAGTCAGCTATTATAAAGATGGCATCTTCAACGAGTTCTCACGCGAGTTCCCAAAAAAAGCAAAAACAATTGGGCAAATATTGCGTTGCTGGCGGTCCTGGTAATGTGAGTTGTAAGAATAATTCACAAACTATTGGAATATCCATGCATTTGTTTCCGAAGTCGAACGAAAAATTGCGAAATGCCTGGATAAAGTTTGTGCAAAGACATCGATCTGGCTGGCAACCATCTCCATATTCTGCGCTTTGCTCTGCTCATTTTGAAGAGCGCTACTTCACACAGCGTCTCGACATCGGTTTAGAAATAGGAAAAGAAGCACAAACAAAGAGGTGGCTTGACAGAAACGTCGCGTATCCAACTGTAGATACTGCGATACCAGTCGTTACAACTACACCCGAAATTTCTGGCCGTGAACGCAGAAAGGTAAAATTAATATATTCATAAATGTAACACATTTCAAATTGAATACCAACATGCACACTTATTCCACGGATGGGCCTATGATCGTGCCAATTGTAAGCGCAAATAATCATTCTGGTTTAAATACGTTGTTTATTCCAGATATTGAGAGATATCAAGAAACCCGACGTACGGCACAAGTCGTCATCGACAGTACAAGCGTCCGTTCAAGAGCCAAATGACAATGTTGGCCAAGCGCTGTCGAACGTTCCGGACAATACTCCTTCCACGTCTAGAGTGTCAAAAGAGCTCGAGGAGTACAAAGAGCGTTTGCGCAAAAGTAAGGAACAAAATTCACAGCTGAGAAAGAAACTCTTTGCTGAGCGTGGTGATAAACGAGAGCTGCTCAAGGTGAGAATTATTTATATTATGACTATTTGTAGAGTTATACATGTCCAAAATACATGCATGCCTATTTCTGATTTTGCGCATTCAGGTTCTAGACACCTATGAACTCAATACCAAATCCAAAAACAATGAGAGAACAAATGAGGGGCAGACCAAGACAGTAACGAGAAAGGAACTAGAGTATGATGAAGAAATTGACATGGAATCAGATGTGGAAAGTGATTATGGGGAACCCGACCCAGACTGGGATGTCCTGGAACAAGTTGCCGAGGACAGTGGAGATGATGCTGAACATCTGAATTCTCAGTCAAGAAATTTAATAAGGTTCTTGCATTGCAAACAATATTAATGGATTATGAAGTGAAGTACATGTTATGCAGGCCAATTGAAGCTTCAAAAAGCCATCAATCCCCTCCCTGTTCTTTTGTGCTGTAAGTCTAACACATTTTATTCATTTCTTGTATAGTTTGCCTTCAGATATAAAATGCCAGGATGAACCCAAGTTTATTGTGTTCCACAGCATGCTGCTATCTATATTTTCTTTGTTTTGTTTTACCTGCAAAAAAGAGAACCCTAAGGTGGACATGTATAGAAATGGGACCATGGTAACTGTTGTGCAACATTGTGATTCTTGTGGTATGGAATCATTCAAATGGAGAAGTCAACCTTTTGTTTTTGGACGATACCCAGCTGGAAACCTTTTGCTCTCCTTTGGAATTCTAATGGCTGGTGCCTCTGTTGGCAAGATAATTCTAGTTTTCAAACACATGGGCCTTGCTGTCTACACATCACGGACATTCTTCTACCATCAGAACATGTTTATCTTCCCTACCATCCTAACACACTGGGAATCCTATCAAGCCAAATTGATCGAGTCACTTAGGAATGTCACAGATGCAGTTTGGTGTGGAGATGGTCGGTTTGACTCCATGGGACATTCTGCTAAGTTTGGAGCTTACACAATGTTTTGTGCAACAATTATGAAAATTGTACATTTTGATTTGTTGCAGGTAAGTATGAAACAATGTTGATTTGTAGAAACAAATTGCACAACTTTATCAAGTAGCGCTATAGCTATTTTTTAATTATAATATGTGTAGCTATCTATTTATTTATTTTTGGTCCTTTTTGGAACAGAGCTACAAAATATTAGATTGCTTAACATGAAGACTGCATTGTTTTTGTTGCAGGCAAACCAAACTGGAAGCAGTAATGCTATGGAGCTGGAAGGGGCAAAGGCATGCTTTGATTTCCTCCTTACTATTGCTGGATTAACAGTCCCAGTATTCATCTCAGATCGACACCGTGGGATTACCAAGTGGATCAGAGAATCCCATCCAACAATTCAGCATTTTTTTGACCAATGGCACATTGCAAAAGGCATTGTTAAAAAAATGCTGGCTGCAAGCAAGGAAAAAGGATGCGAGCGAATTGGAGAGTGGACAAAAGCTGCCAGAAACCACATTTACTGGTGCTCAACCTCTACTGTAAAAGGCTTTGGAAGTATGATCCAGGCAAAGTGGAAGTCCTTTATGCGGCATGTGGCCAACAAACATGATGACCATCCTGATCAGCTATTTCCCAAGTGTGCGCATGAAGAGCTTGAAGATGAAAGGAAATGGATTAAAATTGGTAAGAGAGTCAAGTAGCACACCAATTTGATATACACCAATTTGCTTTTTTTCATGCAAGGAATGTAGTTGATCTATGTGGTAGTTATGCCTATTTATGGCTTTGAGAAAAGAAAAATTCAACCCCAAAATAATTAGTCACTTAGATACAAGCTAGTGTAATGAATAGTAATGATATTTCCTAAATGATTATTGTAGGAACCAGAGCTCATGACAAACTACAAGCCATTATCATGAAGAAAACAATCCTAAAAGATGTGAAGAAGCTTTCGCCTGATGCCCAAACAAGTTCATTGGAGGGTTTCCACTCTACTCTCAACCAATGGCACCCTAAAATGATTTGTTTTTCATGGCTTGGGACATATTGCAGGTAATATGATTGTTTCACCATAAATATGAATTAGGGTGATAACAAATGTAAGATATGTTTAGCAAATCAGATATAATAAATAATATATTATATAATCAGTTATCTCCAACAAGAAAAGGAATATTGCTGAATACAAGATGTTAGCATGTGGGAATTTTCTTTGTTTTAGACATATTCTTGCTATCCTCCATTTCAATGAAAATACAAAACGAAAACAAAAAACAACAAAAGATGGCAAGAACTATGTCAGTGTGACATATCCAAAATTTAAATTTGGAGATGAAGTTGTACGAAATATTCCAGTACCACCAACTTACAGTAAGTGGATTGTTGTTGATTGATATTTTGGCTTAGATTAATCATCAAGTATATGTTTTTTAATAGATTATGTAGAAGACATGAAACATTTACTATTTGCAACATCTGAAGAAGACCTAGACAAGATGATAGAGAAATATGAAGAACGGGTACCAAAACCATTGAATAGTCAGTTTCTATGCAAAGTGCCTCGGGATGAAGCCATTACTAAGAATGCTGCTCGAAAACGAAAGATAGCTGAACTTTATCCATCAGGTATATATATTTTTAAAGTCTTTGCAGGCATTCTAAAAAATTGTTATTATTCTATTGGTTTGCAATGTGCAAGGCTTTTACCTCTGTCTAAGGCCTGACAATTGTACTCTAAATATTTTTAAAAACTTTTAAGGTGAATTACAAAATCAAGAAATGGTAAAGGAAAAAAGAAGTAGACAGCAATTGCAACAAAGAAGACCAAGATGCTGCAAAAAATGCAAACTGCCAATGAAAGGTCATCCCCGTTCTCACTGCCCAACACAGCAAGTAGCACCACAGTAGTGTATTGTGGAAGTGTAAATAATTTTATATGAGGTCAACAAAGTTTGCAAAATATATTTAATATCATCTAATCTTGTATACAATTTAAAATAAACAACCCATAAAGCTTTAGAAAAGGCATAGCCATGCATATATTCAAATTATGTAAACAAAGTTTACTCATCAATGTCCTGTTCTGTGGCTCTTTCTTTACCAGACGAATACCCGACAGAGCTGCTTGTTGGGAATGTCTTCCTTATGTTGTGATATATGCAGGCAGAAAGAGGTCTAGTGTTTTCCCATCCCATTTCACCAAACAACCATCTGGCTAGCCATCTGTAGGCAACAGCTCGCAGAAATCTACCACAAAAATATTGTAAAACATGAGATCAATACTTCAACTTTATCTGATATTAATAAACAATTTATTAGGACCTTACTCATTTTCTGTATGACCATATTTCGTGTAGCGTTTCCCACTTTTGTCTCTCAGTAAAGGTCCAACTTGCAGCAAAACTGTCTTATTAGTCAGTGGACCAAAGTCATGGTGGCTCAAAATACATGCAGCATTCATTCCCTCGAAAGTAAATTTTCCTGTAGCTTCAAGTATTTCCTTGCAACAACGAAATTCTCTCGAACCAACAAGAAGGGAGTCCTCACAACCACCACAGGTACACCTAGGATTTTAGAGGCAGAGAATATTATTTTTATATCTAACGAACTCTATTTGCAAGGAAAATAGATAGTTCTTACCACTGTTCTATTGGAATTTGTCTTTCGTAGCGTTGCTCCAAAACATCCCGTGAAATTCCATCCTCGTCGTGGTGTTCTTCGTCGCTGCCTTCATCCTCAGTGCTAGCCAATGGCTCGTCTTGGTAGGGCAAAAAATTGCCCTCAAAAGCGTATTCCTCGCAGTCACTTACGCTGTTTGCTTCACTATTATCACCATGAAAAGATCCATCATATGAATAATTCAATTCTGAGTCCTCATCAGACATATTTTCGAAATAAAAACAGTGTATTTTTGTTCTCTTGAATATACACAAATCGTGTTACAAAGTATGGGACTCTAACCAGTGACGTCACAACTCGAACCCAGGTTTCGGCTGACTTTTCTACCAAAGTGCTAACATTCAAACGCAAAATTATGGTATTACAATTCATTAATTTGAAAAACTAACCAGCGCATCGTATTCAGCCGCTCAAAAAGTACTTGAAGCCATAAAAAGAAAAAAGTCGAAAATTTCGTTTCACAAGCACTTTAACCAAATATATCTTTTACTACACGAGTTGTTCTCCGCTTCTTGGTCTGCCTGCTTCTGGCTGTGGACGTGGATGCTTTTCTCTTTTTAGTCGTTTTGCGTTTATTGGGACGACTTTTCCTGTTGATTGATGCTTTTCTCTTTGTTTTTCGTTTTCCACTTCCTGTTTGAGCATAAGTTCTAAGTCGTTTGGCGATTTTATTCTTTGCGGTAATAACAGCTTCCTTCCCATGGGTTTTTAATGCTTCTCTCAGGTCCCTTCCAGGGACTGCATTTAAGGCTAAATTGCCAAAAGCTTTTGCGCGATTTTTTACCATAGGTAAAACAACCCTTGCAACAGAGCGAAAAAGTCCCCCAAGACCAAAACCTGTCTGTTGCCCATGTCCACGTTGCCATAAACCACCCTCAAAGACGGGCATTCCGTACCCCTGCTGTTGGTCCAGATAATAACGTACGTATTTATCTGCTTGAGCCATAGTTTACTTTAAAAATGACGAATTTTGCTGTCTGAAATGAAGTGTTGCCAATACCTTACCACGTTGAAATGAAACAGGACGGCCTGCGTCGTCCCTTAAAAGAAGTTCTATATCTTCAAAAGTTTTCTTTTGAACTGGTACATACTGTATATTAGCAAACGTTTTTGTTATAGTGTCACCCACTTTTCCTTCGACAGGAATGTCAGCTTTGCAATTGTATCTCCGACAACCTGCGGTTCGACAATGTCACAATAGACGTATATTATAATCGAACCATGCAAGTCTGACACGTACGGGCTTTCTGTCGTTTTAACAATTTTCGTTTCTTTTCCACTAAATCCTAACATCATGGATATCTGTCCAATAAGAATAATTTGGTGACCATTTTTCAAATGAACTGTTACTTTTTCAGTTCGAGAATTATACGATAATCTAATATTGTCACTTTTCGTCTCCTTCTTCAAACATGCATTAAATGATTTTATAAAGTCGTTCATTGTTTCATAATGACCATAGTCGACGAAAGATGTCAGAAAATAAACACCATCTGTACTGTAGTATACTTTGTTTTCATTATATGAAAGAGTATACCATGTATGTGGATAGTTTATAGAATATAGACCTACTTCCCAATCACCGTCTAAATCTATTAGTTGCGGTAATTTCACCCGATAATTTGTTGTTGTGTTATTGGGAAAAGTTGAAAGGGACGCATTGCTGGGAAGAGTAACATAAAAATGTGCTCCGTCCATCACGACTTCAATATCACAAATAAAAGAAAGACAACATAAAACATAGTTTTTAAAGTTTATTAATTTGTGAAGCAGGCACCCATGAATTGAATTTGTTAGGGTAACCTGCCCATTTCACAAGGTATTGTATATTATCGCGTGTCCCACGTTTTTTAAGAATCTTTTCAACTTCGTACACGTCGTCATGTTTGATAACTTTTTGCAATTCCTTTTCGTAAAACGTTCCATCGAGTTCCTCATCGTCATAATCTTTTAGCTTGTATACCGGAGGATCGCGAGGAATTTGCTTACTTATAGTAAATATTTCTTTGGAAAAATTTGGCAAGTAACCTTTCTCAAACTTTCGTTTTAATTTGCTAATTCTAACTTGATTACCAATCTTAAATTTGTACTTTACATTTTTTCTAACATTATGATCGTCATACAAAGTGTGCCATACTTTCTTTTCGTTTTCAATGCTAACATCCGCAGGCTTCATCTTAATGCTACGATGAACACTATGATTGTAAGAATAAACTAAATCTGGCAGCATGTCAATGTATCTCATGGTTTTCTTCGCTGTAAAATACCGCCACATTTTTGTCTTCAAAGTACGAATCAAACATTCTACGATCGAGGCCTTGGTCTCGTTATACGTATTGTACAACTCAATATCTTCTTCTTTCATCAAGGCTCGAAAATGTCTGTTCAAAAACTCCGTTCCTTGGTCAGTCATAATCTTTTCAGGTTTACGTCCAGAAGAGAGAATAGTCTTGAAAGCTTCGACCAGGGAAGGGCCTGTTTTCTTTTTCAACGGAATAACCCAGGCGTATTTGGAGAGGACATCAATACATACGAGGAGATATCGATATCCATCGCTCAATTTCTGTAGGGATTGTAAATCTGCCAAATCCATCTGCCAAGACTGATCAATATTACCAGTGATCACGCGATTTCGTTTAAAATTACGACGAAGAGGCTTATGCAAAGTGTATGTGTCCTGCTCCATTAACCATTGCTTGATTTTCTTTCGGCTTATTCTAAATTTTCCTTCGTTTTTAACGTCTTTATATAAACGATCCACCCCACCAAACCCTCCAGATCGTTTAGGATCATAATAAACACTAGATAAGTATTCGTTCATGTTCAGGCGTGAAATGAGGGTTTGACTTTTACTCTTCGGCGTTTTCAATATTTTCATGCGTCTCACTATGCAATTGAGCAATGTCTTGTTCCGCGTTGTCAACTGGCTTGTAGTTTTTAATGGTTTTACTGTTATAAACCATTTGCAAATGCCCTTCAAGATTAAAATCGTTGCGACCAAAGCTTATGCCCAATTTAAACATCTTTTGCCTGTTGTGATTTTTGTTGATCTTAGGACTTTTTCTAAAGGAATTACCCATGTTTACACTACGGCTCTTGCCTCACACTGAATATGCTGACCTTGTACATATGGTATAAAACATGTGTAACATTAAAAATCCCATCAAACCTATCTGGAGAGCCGTGAAAGAAAGATGTCTCCATACAAACCTGTGGATATTGACAACAAAATGTTTATGATACATCATCGTCTAAAACGTATCGAAAACAAACTGCTAAAGTGTTACGCAAAAGAGATATCAACGATGATATAACGACTTGTGGTTGAAAATTGTGTTGGTTGTAATATGGAAAATTTATCTCAAACAAATCATCAATGTCTGACTATGGAAAAAGACAAACAGTTATGTATGTATTTCGACGAGGCATTATCAAAAATCTCAGAGACAAAGGTCACGGAGGCTTTCATCGAAACCCTAACGGACATTAAACCTTGTGTAGACGGTCCAGAGCTACTCAAATACACGCGTGCTGATTGGAGATGTAATTTTTGTACAGATCGAAGACGAATGCTGAAAGAAGAGATCTTTAGGTTTTTGTAATAAGTGCGTTTACTGTGATCGCGAAAACCATCTGTATAAAATGACGTGATTTTAAATTGTATCCTCAGTTTGCAATATGCCAGCCAAGTGTGCACACAAGACGTTCCCTCCTAAAGCATCTTCAAAGAAAGAGGTTTTACGCTCAAAATCAAATAATCTACGTAAAAAGAGAATTAAAAAGAAGAAAAATGTTAAAGGTCATAAAAAAGCCAAACTGCATAAAATAAAGGAATCTAAAATGAAGAAAACAAGTAGCGACACTGTGATACTGAAACAAATCAAATTGGTGATTATCCGAAAAGCAAGGGAGACGTCAAAGTGTAAAAGAATCGAAAAAAAGACTCTCATAATAACACTGTAACAACACTTCATTTATTGACAATTGTTTAAACATATAATACTTTCATAAAGACAATATAGCATAGTTCTACAAAACTGTTCTATGTAATTAGAATCCATAAGGAAGTGTTTTGTATTCATCGATAATAACACGTTTGTCGTAAACAATACGATAGTCCTTTTTCATGCGTTTGGTCTCTATATCCTTTGTTTTGGTGTTGCAAGTAATCTTGAATGGGATATCTACCGATACTTGCCCTGCGACATTACACTTTGCATGAAGGTACACCAAAGTACTAATCACCTCAAAGTTAACATTTTGCCTTGCGGTGCAATTCAATGTGATACCGCGTATCTTTGTTTCAACTTTGTTTGAATTTGTGCGGTAACAGTAATTCTTTGGACCACCTGAAATGAACGTAGTAATGTAATCTCCTTTTAATTCATCTGTAAGTTCACCGAGGTACGGACCAGTGGGAGGCATTGGATCACCAGGTTGACTGACAAATATCACTGAGTCAGTATCGTAATACAGAACTCTTTCTTGAAGTTGATCCAGAACATCGTAGAGTTTGAGGCGAGCGTAGGCAGTGGTGAAAGCAGCGATAACAACATTCGTTTTTGAATTTGGTGCGATGAAATTTTCGTTGTTTTCATAGTGGATTTCAATCACTTCATCATTGACGAAATTTGCGTCAAGAACATTGATTTCATCTGAGGTTAGGTAGTCAAAGTAAACTTGGGGGTCTGCGATTAATTCTACCTTTGACATGTTGGGACGTTGTGCAAACTTGCCTAAAAATATATGAGACAAAATAGGTTACTGATCTGAAAGAGAGAAAAAAAATCCTTTAGAGGGTACGGCAAAGCTTGTAGCAATATACTCACCCCAAAATGAGTTAAGCATCAGTTTTGCCAGCGCACGAAGCCCGGGATTATGCTCAATTTTGCACGGATCCAAACGGATTCCTTCTCGCTCGTAGTACTCCTCAACATAAAGGCGTCTCTGTTCCTCTATAGTGCAATTCTTTGGGTAACCACTCGCTTCCTGTTTGATTTTCAGAAACGTATTGATATAATCCTTAAACAGTTCATCAGATTGTTGTGGGAAATGCCATACTTCGTGGAGTTTCAGAATTACGTAACCTTTCTCCAAGGCTTTCTCCAACTCTACACTGCACCAGGTTCCTTGAATGGATCTTTCGGTGTCGGAATGGGTGCATGGGGATTGGTTACACACATCTGCACACGACTTGCATAAGGGGAACATCAACTTTCCCTGTGTACGATAAGGTAGGACAGGGTGGAAGAGACCACGAGGTGGCAGAACTGTACATTTGATCAACCCAAAGTAATTGGAGATATCTTCCTCAAAATTCTCAGTGATGATATGAGGATGACCGACGACTGTTCGCGTTGTCTTATTTGCATAGGGGTATAAACTAGTGAAATCTAAATAGCTGACATCATCATGACGTCATAATAAAAAGTAATTAATAGTTGTACAATAAAGTTGTACATTTAAGTTGTACTTTACTCAAAGATTCATACTATACCTTATTTTTTCGTCATCTTTGCACTCGTGAAATAGTTTGGCAGCGTTGGTTCGACCACCAAAGAAAGCATCACGAGGTTCCAAAGGATCAACTATATCGTAATTTTGGAAGAAATTCCTCATATTTTCGTCGTATTTTAATTCTTGTGTGATGTCACACTACCATACTTCGATAACATTAAAGCCCTGATCTCTGAGGTAACACGTCTTCTCCATTGTAGTTTGATGCAGATCATGCATGGTTTTATCACTAACACTGTTCAACGTATCTCTGGCATAACATTTACAACATCCTGCAAAAGTTTAAGAAACAATATATTAGACATGAGCATAGAAAGAAATGATGACGTTAACAACTTACCGTGCCAAAAGCAACCGTTGATTTCATAGGCTGTGTTGGTCTCTTCATGATAACCATCCAGCAGATAATTTCCAACACGTTTCTCACCAGCGTTGCGGGCATGTTGGATGTAGATGTCATTCTTTTCGGCGGTATAAGTCAACCACTTCAGAGCCAGGATCGATTGTTTGTCTTTCGGACGATAACCGTGGGGAGGGATGATGGCAATGGTGTTTTCTTTCAGAAAATTCTTTCGAAACACCAAATTGCATGCTGATGCAATGGTGAGACATTTCTCAAACGGTTCGATACCCGTAACATCACGAAACAGTTCGCGAAATTCTAGGCAACCACGCCGTAGAATATCGACATCTGAACGACAGTAAGTTTGAATTTCTTGTTGGAAATTGAACACGTAATTGTTTTCTTTCATATTACTGTGCCATTCCAAAAACGTTTCTTTTTCATCAGGACTCATTCCGTCAGGATTGTAAAATGGACTTGGAGGTATTGGGCCAACGTAATTCTCATTCTCCTTTTTGTTGAAAAGGTGAGGGAAATAACCTTTTGCAAGCCCATTGAAACCAAAGGTTTTTGGAAAATCAGCGAGTCTCATGGGTATGAAACTGAGAGAGTTGATGAATTTAATCTTGCACAACGGGACATTCAATGTAAGGATTTTGTCACCTCTTGTGATGAGATCAAAAATCACGCCGTTTTGGTGTAGGAATTGTTGAATAAAATATCCGTCATAACCTTGAAAATTATGGGCTAATACAATGCAGTTTGCATGCTCCCTTGTAAATAACCACTCACAAAACTCATTTCTCGTATTATCGCCATTAAATATGCACTCATCTCCCGTTTCGTTTTGCACTATGCATAAGTTGGGTTCGTGGTTTCCGTTTTCCTGTCGACATTCAAAGTCAAAGAAAAGGAGTTGATTGTACCCGCTTTGAGGAGAGTTGTCTTCATCGTTCGCCTCTGTATCAAGAAGGTTCGCTTCATCGTTTATGTCTCTGGTGTTTTTCTCTCTGACAGGTTGCATATAACATTGATGATTCTCCGTTTTTACGTAGACATCGCACGTAGAGCAACGAGTCTCACCGCAGTGATGCAAATCACGCCTCAGTCTTCTCCGTTTTACAACAAGATCGCAATGAAGACACTTATCCAGAGAATCACAGATGGATTTTGCATTGCCTACAGATTGCTTATATGTCGATCGAAACACTCTTGACTTTTAAAAACACGCATGCAACAAGCACAAGGAATCCATGAAACAATTGGACAATTTGAAAAATAGCACAATTTACACGAGTCGGGACATGAGTGATCAGTCAATTTATCGTACCCCTTTTTACAGATATGGCAATACCTTTTACGAGCGAAAAAAGCCGGCATGCTGGTAATTACATCATAATGATTTTCATGCAAAAACAAATAAATTATTTTGTCTTTATCGGGACCGGAATAAATTATGATATTTTGATGCTCTTTCGAAACGATGTTCATCTGATAATCAGACAAATAGGTTTGAAATTGTTTCACTTCATCTAAACCGCAAGAACGGATTGGAACCCTAGCTTTTTCATGCAATTTGTACGCCAGTTGTGTTTGAAGAGGTCTCCTGTGGTCAACTATACTTTTATAACGATTATCGTTTTCGATTTTGGCGATAGAAACAACTAGTGCCCTAGCTAAACAAATGTTATCTGTGTTTTGAATTCGAATAATTGAACCCTTTCGCTCTAAATGCTTTTCCAAATTAATTTCACTACTTTTTGAGCCGGTACCTCCAAATGGCATTTCAACATGAACTAAATTGACATTAACACTATCATTCAAACGAAAATCTCGATTGGATTGAACGACACGCTCAAATTCAGCTAAAACCGTTCGGCCGTAAGACAAGAAAGTGGCATTAATGGAAGAGAAATAGGAGTCTCGAGCTGAGGCGATTGCAACACAAAACGGACTTGATCGTGCTCAGAGATTTCGTGCGTGATAGTATTTAACAAAGTTCCAAAAATGTCATGAAGTTGATTGTTAAATTGATAGAGTTCCAAATCAGCAAACGTATCCTTAAATCGCACAGCGTAATCTACACCAGTGGTTTTAAACTTTTTAACTTTTACTTGCTTCACATCAGTTACGGTAAAATAATTCTTATCGCTAACCTCGTTTGATGTGCTCGCGCCCTCGTTCACTTCATCGATAGATCTCTTATTCCCACCGCCAATCTGTAACAAAGGCTCATCGTTTTGCCAATCATGTAAAAATCTCTCTCTCTTCGGGCGACCACTCTGTAACTAGGTTATTTAATTCTTCAGTTGCCACAATTTCCCGAAGAGGTTCATCATTCTGCCAGTCGTACAAGAGCTGCTGTCTTTGATCCGGCAACCAGGAATCCGAAATGTTCGCTGTAAGCCCAGCATGTTCATTTTCGGCACCCCACTCTAGCAAACGGCTAATAATCTCGATCTTCTTCTGGAAAACTAAGCGTTGCTCAAATTCACTCAGGATGTAAAGTCCCTCCAAAGCCGTCAGTTCTTCAACTGTTTGACATTCAGATATTTTAATTTCCAAGTTCATGTCTAAACAAAAATATTTTTATGTCTAACATCCCTGTGTTACCCTGGTTACTAGTATTCGTTTAGGTACTGTAATTATCTTTTAATTTGGCAAATTATTTGCGAATTTAGCCTAGTAGATGCATGATCAAAAATTTGCAGCAAATTTTAAATTCTTACCTTTAACAGCAACAAGTGAAAAATTTTCAAGCAGGTATACTATGTTCCTTCGCTCTCTGTAAAACCGAATGGTTTTGGCTAATCATGAACTCAAATTTATATTCTCAGTTTGTCCATGACCAATATCCTCTCTATTCTTTCATTATACTTATTATTTGCGTAAAAAATCATTATCTTGATCCCTTATGCAAATACAAGATCCTTCTTTGTAATTATACATTCGTTACCATTTTAATTAGCCTGGGGGATAAACCCAGGTGAGATAGGAATCGCACGCAAGCAGTGAAAATTTGCGAGATCAAGGATAAAAATATTGAGGGCAAAGGGAGAAGCATCGGCGTTAAAAACGATTCGTTTTAAAAGCAACCAAAAAATTCTTACACACACACACATTTAACACACTGCATATTGTTTTTATTTTAAGTCTGATACAATTCAATTTTATACGTATATCCACAAAGAAAAAGCAACAATGTAAACTGAACAGTACAATTATATTATTTGTATAAGAACTGTTCTACTGTACAAGGTGCTTCTCTCACTGATCATCAATCCAATAAGAAAGATAATTCAAAATCCCTTGATAATCAGAAAAGTCTGAACTCTGTCTCAAATCCATCAAAAAGTCAAGAGTTGCCTCTTGATCTTTTTTTAAGTTCTCCAAATGTTCTGCTGCAAAATCGTTATACTTTAACTTCATCACCCGGATAGCTTCAATAAACTCTTTCCAAAGTATTCCCCTTTCGATCACGCGGTCAAGGGCCTCCAAACCATGCATTTCCCATCTCTCTTCTTCAGATAACATTATACATTCGTGTCTTCTTTGACTTGGATGATTCACTTTGCAACCTCTACACCTTTCTTTGCAAACGTCTCCAACTTCACGATAAACGGCTTCAGCAAATATCGCATTCATCAAATCACACAAATTTCTCACTTCCCACGATACTAACTCGTCCACAATTAAACTGTTTGCACTGAACATCTTTTCGTTTACTTGGAAAGAATTCATGTTTTAAATATTAGGTGACACTTTCCAGATTAAAGGTACAGAAATTATACCCTGAATTTATACTATCCTTCGATAAGGAGAGGATCAGTCAAGTAAACTAGCTAGGGGAAATGTTCCAATGCAACGCTTTGGGCGTAATTAATTATATTCACACTAATCCCTTTTATTATCTGATCAATTCATTATTATAATTTCGATACGGTATAGGTATGTGAATTTATACTGTCCTTCGACAAGAAGAGGATCAGTCAAGTAAACTAACCAGGGGAAATGTTCCATTGCAACGCTTTGTGCGTAATTAACTATATTCACACTAACCCCTCTATTATCTGATCAATTCATTATTATAATTTTGATATGGTAGGTATGACGTAAATATTTGTACGCACGCCCCCTTTCGAAATTATTTCCTTTTATATTTGAGCCATCTCACAAATCATGCTCATAGTTCGCTATGGCTTGCAAAGATGACGTTGTTGCTGTCATTGACATGGATGGCTTTCAAGTTGGAAGAGAATTCTACTGTAAGGAGCTCGGTATCATCAAAGTCGGAGATACCTACGGGCAATCCTTCTTTTTTGATATCGGGCTTCGTTGGTCTGCTTTAAGTGAAAGAGACCAGAAAACGTGTAAGTTCGTGCAAAAGAGAATTCATAAACTGCCGTTTGGGGTACCGCGGGGTGTCAAGACATTCGATATCTCGCAATTGGAAGCAATCATGGAGAACTTCTACAGAGGAATAAGAAAGAATCCAAACTTCGCGATTGCTTACAAAGGCGGGATAGTTGAAAGGGATCTCTTAACAAAACTAAGAATCCCTTCAATTAATTTGGAATGCCTTGGTTGTCCCAAGGCAGATAAATTATTTGATCAGCTGGGTTGGTTGGAGACCTGCGGGAACCACTTGGATGCCTGGGCGTATCAGCACTGCGCAAAAGTTGAGGTTGAGGCCTTCGCGATGTGGCTAGAGAAGATTTAAAGCAATGAAAAGAAGAAGAAAAAGAAGAAAAAAAAACCGGTTCTTTTTTAAGAACCCCCAAATTTTCGAAAGAACGTAAACGAAATCTCGATGATGTTAATCATTTCATATTAATCATACACACATTATTCTTATCATCAATGAACTAAATCGTTACTATTCTTCACACGTACGTTCGCTTATTTTCACAATGTCACTGTAAAAGAGTCACTTCAGTAAAATTATGCATTAAGGCAAATAGTTTGAAAATTGAGTAAACTTATTTCCCCTGAATCATCTTTTAGCGTGTAATATTTATGAGTAAACTAACCATGGGAAACGTTTCAATGCAACGCTTCTGGCGTAATTAATTATATTCACATTCATCCCTCTGTATCTGATCAATTCATTATTATCCCAGTGTCGCTAATATTAAAATAGCCACCTCACTAATAGGGTTAGTAAATTGAGTAAAAATTTTTTACCCCAAATCCTTTAGTGTATAATATTTGTTAGCAAACTAACCAGGGGAAACGTTTCAATGCAATGCTTTTAGCGTAATTAATTATATTCACATTAATCCCTCTATTGTCTGATCAATTCATTACTATCGCAATGTCGCCAAAATGCAACATTAAAAGAGCTATTAGGTTTGAGTTTCGTTAACAATAGGCGGATCTTGTAACCGAAGATGCTTCATTTACTGTGAAAACGCTACAGCATATTACTTATCATTCGACATTATGACAGCCGACATCAAATTTTTATGGAAGGACGAACTTATACAACGTATCGACATGTGTTTTTCCAGTCTTGAAAATAAAATTCTAAATGAACTGACAAAAAAGGCAAAAGAAAGATGGATACCTATCTGGGATGAAAGTCAAACATTTACAAACAAACGGTTTATTCGAATGATTTGGCGCGCTTGCGTTCGTCATGAATATATTGACAAACGTTATGAAATCTAATTTATTTGTCTCACCATCTTGGTTCTTTTGATTCGATCTGTCTTGCTTGATATGTGCTCTGTTCGTCACGCCGTCCTTCTAACATCATGGCTTTTAAATCAAATGTAAGGTTTCGCAATGCTCGCTTTCGTATTTTCGATGAATTTCTGCCTATTATTATTTGCTCCTCAATTTCAAAATTAACGTCTCCGAATTCACATATTTCTGACATTGTTCTTAGCCTTGTATGGAATTGGTCTAAGGTCTCGTTGTTTCCTTGTGTTGCCTGTCTGAATTGATATACTTCGTACCTTCGTAACTTTAAACAGCTGGGGTCGGTTGTACGAAAGCTGGATAGCGATATCCACCGGATATTGATTTTTTAACCGTTATAACTTATAAACATGCCTGAAAGCAATGAAATTACGGATTTGGAGCTAATAACAGTTATTAAAAAGGATCCTTAATTGAAGATTACTAAGGTTTAATCCAGGCTGTACCGAACGGGCAATTTTAGAGCGATTGAAAACACTATACGGTGGATAGCGCTATCCAGCTTTCGTACAACCAGCCCCTGGTTTTCAGTATTGTTTCACACAAAATGATTTCAAAGTATATGTTACACAACTTAATTAAATTTCATCATCCATATCCAAATCAAGCACTTCCTCCTCATCGATCTCTCCGTCAATCTCTTCGTCTGACTCTTCGTTATCGGTTTTTACGGCATTCTCACAACCAGCACAAGTACATACATCTGTGCACTGCATTATGGCTTTTCGGCACGAGCAACGTTGAGTTTTGCAGCCAGTTTTGCAGCCACAATGAACGAACTCAAGTATGGAGTCTGGTGCCGGAGGATGAGTCATCTAAACAATCTGCAACTCTCCGTCCACAATCTGCCATCCATGGCAACCAGGAGAAGGGATACTCATTTCTGTGTCAAGACACTGGCGCCATATAGCTGCTTGATAGTTTGCCCGATATATGTGTTGCATCAAGCTGTCACATGTTGGTGGTAGCATGTCATCAGAACACTTTCCCGATTTGAACAGCGTGAACCTACATTTGTTAGCGTTTTCAGATGTCTTGTCTCCATACACCAAACAGACAAACGTATTCAGCTGTCCAACAAGATCTTCCGAAGGAGAAAAGGTACCCCCAAGTGATGCAAACGTATCCACGATTGCGCTCGAGTGTGTCCCAGATCGTTTTCTTACCTTTCCCATAAAATGAACTGGTGCTGTCGCAACCTAAAAAAATAATTATGCAAGTTTATTTAGGAAAATACTCGCAATGTTTTAAAAATTACGTAATAAGCGAAACAATACAAGAACCTGGCATGATAAGAAACTGCTCCGGTACTACATATACAGATCCAACAAGAATCTAAATTGGCTGATTGGCGAAGCGTACTCTACCTGAAAAAGCATGAAAACCAGGTAAACACTGAGGAAGTTCGTCGTCCATTGCCTCTACGATACTTCTGATGGATATCAACCGAAAAGAATCACCCGTTCCTGTCATAAAAATGATGTGCTTCTCAATTGCATGTTGCATCGCAGTACAGAGAACGAAGACGTCTGTGTCAGGACTTTTGATGATGATGGCATCACTGGTTGTTGCTGCATGTTTAGCGTGAAGCAACAGCCGAGTGTCTGCTTCTTCGTGATTGCACTCAAGCTCGATCATCTCGTTGCATACTACAACATCCTCTTCAGAGTTTCCACGTAAGATGTGAAAACATTTTTCTTTCGACGTCACGTATAATGACGCAATGACGCCAAGCTGTGATGATGTATAAAAACGCCAGTGGCTGCACAGAAATGCAATCAACGATTCTTTGTTTTCTCCGACACTCAGGTACTTCTTCCACTGCTTTGGTATACTTTGGTTTTTTTCGTAAATGTGAACTTTTTGGATACCAGAATTTTCCGCCCTTCTATTTCTTTCCGGATTCTTTATGCTTATGGAAAAGTAACGATCTCCTACAAAGTCGACTCTCGTTGCTTTATAATGACGCGCCAATTTCAATATACTATTAAAAATAGTATCACATAACTCCCCAAAGGTTTTCCATTTGCCCTTTAATGCTTGAACAAGAGCCATCGCATCAATAACAAGGGCAATCTTATCAAATTGCTCAAAGTCAACCTCGCAGTTGTTACCTTGAAAATTAAAGAAAAAAACTTATAAAAATATAACTTACTTATAAGGATTAATTGTTATTCATGCAATATTGCGCACGTTTTAGTGGTACAGAGCCGGGTAAAAAGACAGGTTTTTATTGACTGTATTCATCAACCATCCTCAACTAACTCGAATTATTTCTTTTTTCACAGCCCCTCCCCAGCCTCGTCCCCGGCGCGTGTTTTATTTAATCGGTGATTAATCGCGTAGTAATGTTTGTCTCGCGGGAAGACACGCACGAAGCGACAGCGTGGGGGGGAGGAGAACGCGCCTGGCAGAAAATGCATTCAAGATGGCGGAAGAAACATTCGAAGATGTATTATGCGCGATTGCAGGATTGAAAAGACCAGCACATGCAGCATTTAAGGCAGGAAAGTTGTTGTGTCCAAATAAATTGTGTGTTGAGAAGTTTTTTGAAGAGAGTGGCATTCAACATCATTATCGTTTGAAACACAATGCGGATTTCACACAGACTGACCGCCAAGAATCCGTAAGGATGCGGAGACTTTTACACGAGAAAGAAACCAAGGCATGTCTTGAGCAGTTATTCAAAGTCCGTCTTTCAAAGGTGAGTTTTTCACAAATTTTATGTCCTATTTGACGGTGATGTTCCAATGATTTGGCTATATGAATCTCGCCAGGTTTACATACATTATAGTTATACATACATAATTTATTCATCCAATATGACAAATTCATAATTATCGTCGAGCATTCAGTAGATATTAAAATACCGAAAAAATATTTGCTGCAACTACATCTATTGAGTTTTGAATACTTAAAATTGAATGGGAAAAAATACTGTATCCTCGAGCAATCCGTCATTTTCACTTTCCCTTTTCCCATTTTACTGTAGGAACACCATTATCAAACTGTCAATGTGAGAGCACTTGGCAGAAGCTTGACCTGCATTGCAATAAATGAGCGTGAAGCTGTTCAATTTATATGTTTATTGCTATATTATGGTGGAGTACTAAAACCTTATAGCAAGGCAAACCAACCTTGTGAAGTTGATGTGGAATGTGAAGCCTTAGAGGTGAAGTTCAACTGTTGGTACATAAAGAAGAAGGAAGACTCAAGTTGTGTCACATTTAAGCTGGAAGCTTTCTATGTCAAACGGGTATGTAGATTTGTACAAATCAATGCAATCAGATTTGGAAATTTTCTTCAAACAAACTCAATAGGTCAATAAGCTGTTTATTGTGTGGCAAAAGCAAAACAATACAATTAAAATTGCATATTAATTTACTGATATGTAATAAATCAGAACTTGTTTACAAAAATTCAACAGTTTCAATAATTAACAAATGAAACAGTCTATAAATTGTTTGCTAAAGTGATACTGGCAACTGAGACAAAAAAAAAAAAGTTTTTAATTTAGTAATCTTTGCTTTCAGTGTATAGACACATACATGTACATGTATTACATGAATGTTCTGGTCAGTGGATTAGATTGTATTGATTAATATGTCATTTATTGACAGGGTACGTACATGTATATGTACTAGTCAGTGTATTAGATTGCATTGATTAATTAATATGTCATTTATTCACAGGGTCTAAGATTAAACTCTGAAATTCTGCCTAGCAACACAACATTGGCAACCTGCTCTTCAGCAGGTGATGTGATGACTCCTGAATGTGAAGATCCTCTTCTGTATGTCCTGCAAAATGTTTTTCACCATGATAATTTCAAAAGTAACCAGAGAGAAATAGTTCAATCGGTATTAAACAACAAGGATGTTCTTGCTATTGTACCAACTGGTGGTGGGAAGTCCATGTCTTATTGGATTCCTGGGATTGTGAATTCTGGTGTGACAGTTGTTGTTACGCCACTGATTGCTTTGTTGCATGATCAAGTGAAAACATTGAAGCACCATGGCATACCAGTCTGTTATGTGACTTCAGCCTTGGCACTAGAAGAAAGAAACTCTGTCTTCCATGAACTGACTGAAGAAAATCCAAAATACAAGTTTTTATATGTGACACCAGAGTTTGCTTTATCAATACAAGCTGCCACATGTTTTGAGTCCATGGTTGAAAACCAAACCTTGAATAGATTCGTCATTGATGAGGCACACTGTGTCAACACATGGAAGAACACTTTCCGACCGGCATATGGAAAACTTCTAGAATTGAAGAAATTCTGCAAACCTATAGCTGCATTTACTGGCACCGCTACACAACAGACTGAACAGCATATTATAGAAGGATTGGGGCTTACAGAACCAGATGTTTTTCGAGCTTCTTGTAATAGAAGCAATCTAACATTTTCAGTAATAAAGAAGAATGAAAAAAATTCTAAGGAAGATGTGGTGCAATACATCATGAATCACCACCAAAATCAGTGTGGCATTGTATACTGTCTTTCTACAAAGGATGTTGTTGAGAAGGCATACATTTTTAAAACAAAAGGTTTGAAGGCTGTGTACTATCATGGAAAGTTAGATCATTTTGAGAAAGCAGATAATGCAAAATCTTGGTTTGATAACAAAGCTTTAATAATGTGTGCAACCAATGCATTTGGCATGGGGATTGACAAGCCAAATGTGCGGTTTGTCATCCACAACTCCTTACCTAGATCCCTTGAAGATTATTATCAGGAAGCAGGTAGAGCAGGAAGAGATGGAAGTCAATCGTCATGCGTGATCATGTTTAGATTTGCCGATAGAAACAAGCTTATACAAACTATCTCTTCAGATGAATCACCACAAGCTGAGCATGTCAAGAGTTCTTTGGACTCAGTCGTCTCCTATTGCATGTCATCAACATGTAGGAGAAAGTTGATCATGGATTATTTTCATGACAATTCCGATGTGCAGTGTGAAAAAAAGTGTGATAACTGTACTAAGCCCAACGAACCACTGAAGAACTACACCCATGATGCAGTCTCATTATGCGAGTGTGTCAAAGAAATGCAGGTTTTATCTCCTATACTAACAGCTCGACAGATAGCACTGACATTTAAAGGATCAAAATCGAAACGTGAAGTGGAACAGAAAGGTTTCCAAAATGTAGCACATTATGGAGCTGGGCGCAATGTCTTTAAAAATGATGCAGATGCTATTACATTTATTCATCACCTGATACTTAAAAGATATATTGGCTGAGAAAGTTCGAACGGTTTATAGCAATTCAACTGCTCCATTTGTGACACTGGGCAGTAAAGCAGGTGATTTAAAGGATGGACTTATTCAGATCTCCCTCAATTTGTGAAAATACTCAAGCTTCTTCTTGGTTATATTACCTGTAAAGGAGTGGACTGCCAAGTTAATCTGCATCAATGGATACTCTCTCGAAAGAAAACTTTCGAAAATCCGGAAAGCAGTCGTGGAGTTTCGATTCAAATTTCTCTACAATTTTCTGTTCTCCTTTGTCTCTGACACTGATGAACATCTTTGACACAGGCTTTGGGGTATGGGACTCATTTTGCAAAGGATACTGGAAAGGGACTTTACTTCCTGACACTTCAAAAAAATCATTTTTGATACAAAACCACATGCCTTTAATTTGGTCTGGTAAAGCACTTTGTTCCTTATGCTTAGTTGTTGGATGACAATCAAAGGCTTGTTTACTTGAGTACGAACTACGAGTAGAGCCAAGTAGATTTAGATTTCCCATCAACCTTCTACACATTTGAACGGATGTGTGGCCTGAAACAAAGATTGTAAAACTTATAGCTAAACTAAGTAACTAGAACATCACTTCTCTTAAGGAGTAAAGAAGCACTACTGTAACTCTCTGTAATGATGGCGAATTTCTATTCAGTGCAAAATGTCGCGCCATGGATTTTTCGCGATCGCATTTTTTCCACCTGACTGTGCCACTTTACTGTTTGTATTTGAAAAAAAGCGATCGCAAAAAGTCGCAAAATTTTGCAGTTTTTGCACTGAATGGAAATCCGCCTTAATATTATTTTATTAACCAGTTGCAGTGACCGTGATGATTTAGAAAATTCAGTACCTTGATCCAGTCCTAGGATTGAAATAATTTTGACCCAATTAATAATTTTAATCCAAACAATTATCCTGTTAAATATTTATTACTCACCAGTCACGTACGTTTTCAGAGGTCGTACGATATACGTTTCAACGTACTCATCTAGATCCACGTTGTGGCCAGCCTTACCACTGAGATTAACAGTCGAGTTGTTTTTTATCATCTGTCTAAACGCGAGTGGCCAAAGAGCTGAGAAATTTGTTACGTGGACAAACGCTTCTGTCCAATAATTTCGGAAGCCAAGCTGGGCAAATATAGGAAGAAGTATAACCCAAACAATTTCCCTAAGATGTCCATCACCATACTTTCCTGCAACAATAAACAAAGCCAGTAGTGGTCCAAATAAGGTGAACATTTGCTGGTGATACAAATGGCTTTCATCATTTTCCGCTCTATCTTTCAACCACTCTTTAAATCTTTGTAAAAGTATGTCGTTATGATTCCCGGACTTTTGCATAGATTTCTTTAACTCGTTAATAGAAGGGAAAAATTTTGATTTTTTAAATGCTGTCACTGCGGCCATTCCGTATGATTGACTGGCATCTCGAACAGCTGGAGATTTTGATCTTGAAATTTCCTCTTCTTGAATACTTCTTTTGTCAATTTGGGACGCTTCATAACAACATTAACAAGTTTTTGAAATCCGCCAGTGCCATGAGCTTTAAAAGCAGCTTCACAAAGAAACCCTTTTGCATGCATATCCCCAGGGATTTCGGTACTCCAGCCAAATGCTGTAACATTTCTATTCTTTACACTACGATTGTTCTTACATGTTCCGATGTCTCCGACGATTGCTGTCGGAAATTCTTTGCAATTCGATCTTTTATAGGTGAAGGCGACGGGAATGTTACTATCGCACATTTCCTCTTCCAATATCCCATCTTCTATTTGTGAGCATGGTCCGCCGTTCTGTATTATTGATACGGATGCAAATTCTAAATGTTGAGATGATACTTTGAATAGATCTATAATTTCATTTAAACCCATTGCTTCTGCCATCTCGAGTGGGCTAGGAAAGCTTCTAAACATCTCTCCTTGAAATTCAGCAAAATTTGTAACAAGGAGCTTACAAAGATTGATATTCGCATTTAACACAGCCAACGACAACGGAGTTGCCCCACAGCCTTCTTTCGCATTGGGGTTAAAACCACAGGCCAGTAAGATGTTTGCTAATGTGTACTGTTTGTTCTCAATTGCGGCATGGAGGACAGTTCTGTCAAATTTATCCTTTGTGCTGTTTAGTTCACGTCCTTTCTTAGACAAGTCATAAACAATTTTATCCAAAATGCCGTCATCACTAGAGATTACAGTTTGTTGAGCCAAATCAGTTAGCTTGTTCAATAATTTAGAAAAATTGTCATCTGCATCCACATGTTTTAATGAATTATCACTAAGACTGCTTAATTGACTGTCATCTTCAGTTTCATCCTCATCTGAGTTGCTTTCTGTGTCATAGATTGGAATGTCGAGTAATTGTATTTCCTTATCTTTTGATTGTAACTGCTTTTCAAACTCTTTCATTTCAGCATGATGTAACTGGATAGACTTCATGAAAAGGTAACGCTCCCGAGATGACTTGAGATCGAATTTTTTTTTGTCTTTATCAAAGTCTATATATACGTTTTGTTTTTCATGAGGGATGGAGAATTCTTCGGCAAATTCATCTAGTATTGATGCAGTTCCAGTTAAGGTGGAGTTATCCTCTATAGATAGCGGGAGGTTGATCACATCTGTCATCTCCGTATGTTGCGAATTTTTACAAATTTCTTCAACTTTTGGTACAAGTATTCTGTAGTTGTTCTGTTTACAATCTTCAATATTGGTATTTTGCAACCAGTTATGAATTTCAGCTTCATTCATTTCAGAGAAGCTCTTTGGTGGAGTAGGAAGATTATTTAAGGTCTTTTCTAACAATTCCAGGTAATAGCGGTCGCACCATTGATTCCACAGTAACTTGTGATCAGGCATTGAATCTAATAAGAATTAAAATTTCTTTTTAATTACAATATACTTAGGAGTTTATGATACTGTAAAGTTTAGAATAACTTTTGATCCATACAATGTTACGATTTTTTCCACTATTTTGAAAAAAATTACCTAAGAGTATATCTTTAGGTTGCAAATCGGTAATATCAACTTAAGGTTGAGTTGTTGTTTCCTTGCAAGAAAATAGATCTATGATAATTTTCTTGTATGATTGCATGGCGACTTTAGTAATTATAATAACTTGTAGGTACACCACGTAAGTATTAAATACTGCAAAGCTTTCGGTCCGTTAACCCGGACCTTCATCAGTGCAATTACTTGAATACACCTTTGCGCGTCACTTAAATATCATGTTAGTCGTGATTAGTTTGCTCGCGCTATTAATTAAACGGTTTCATTTAATTAAGTTCTAATTAATGCGCGCGCCCTAGACAGATTTGACTAAGAGACACCGAAAAGAGCACGCCACGTACTATTAAGTGGCTTTCCCTCTTGGACGATAGTTTGATGTTTATAAATTTCAATAGATTCTCTCATTTTACGAGAGACAGTAAACTTATCGTTTGCTAAAATGGTAGCATCGTTCCATTTAATGCGATGATCATAAGTCCATGCATGGTGAGCTACTGCAGACTTATCCAGTTTACCTTTCTCGCAGTTCGTCTTATGTTCTTTAAGACGTATTGAGAGATTTCTACCGGTCTCTCCAATGTAAACCAAACCACATTCACATGGAATGCGGTACACACCAGGTTTCTGTTGTTCATCGACGCCATCCTTGTGTGTGTAAAGAGCGCGAAACAATTTGTTATTGCTAGAATGGTAAACTTGTATTCCAACTTCTTTTAAAATCCTAACGATTTTATATGAAGCTGGGCCAATATATGGTAAACAGACAGAGGATAGATATTCCGTGTCTTGCCTCTGTCTTTGCTGTTCATTCATAGCATGTTCTATGAATTTCTTAGGATAACCATTCATGTGCAGAACATCCTTCAAATGCTTTAACCCTGAGTCAATGCTATTTGAATCACAAATTGTAGATGAGGCGTGCAACATTGCGAAAGACAGGCTGCTTTCAGATGATACCCTCTCTAAAAGGACTATCCTTTCTCCTGAGAGTATATATGAACTACTGAAATTGTGCCTGAATACAACTAGTTTTCAGTGGCGGGAGAAATACTACGAGCAAACTCATGGTGCTCCTATGGGTAGTCCCTTATCACCAGTTATGGCTAATTTATTCATGGAAGAATTTGAAAAGAAAGCTATAGCTACAGCATGTTTAAAACCTGGTTTCTGGTTTAGATATGTAGATGACACATTAAGTAGTTGGTCGCATGGTTTAGAAAATTTGAATAAATTTTTAGATCACATTAATAGTATACACCCTTCAATTAAATTCACATTAGAAATACAGAAAGATAATTCTATATCTTTCTTAGATATCTTATTTGATGTAAAAGAGAACGGGACTTTGGGCCATAAAGTTTATAGAAAACCAACACACACTGACAGATATCTGAATTATAGTTCATTTCACCATCCTAGCATTAAAAGATCAGTATGCAAAACATTAATCAACCGTGCCAAAACAATTTGTGATTCAAATAGCATTGACTCAGAGTTAAAGCATTTGAAGGATGTTCTGCACATGAATGGTTATCCTACGAAATTCATAGAACATGCTATGAATGAACAGCAAAGACAGAGGCAAGACACGGAATATCTATCCTCTGTCTGTTTACCATATATTGGCCCAGCTTCATATAAAATCGTTAGGATTTTAAAAGAAGTTGGAATACAAGTTTACCATTCTAGCAATAACAAATTGTTTCGCGCTCTTTACACACACAAGGATGGCGTCGATGAACAACAGAAACCTGGTGTGTACCGCATTCCATGTGAATGTGGTTTGGTTTACATTGGAGAGACCGGTAGAAATCTCTCAATACGTCTTAAAGAACATAAGACGAACTGCGAGAAAGGTAAACTGGATAAGTCTGCAGTAGCTCACCATGCATGGACTTATGATCATCGCATTAAATGGAACGATGCTACCATTTTAGCAAACGATAAGTTTACTGTCTCTCGTAAAATGAGAGAATCTATTGAAATTTATAAACATCAAACTATCGTCCAAGAGGGAAAGCCACTTAATAGTACGTGGCGTGCTCTTTTCGGTGTCTCTTAGTCAAATACTTGTCTAGGGCGCGCGCATTAATTAGAACTTAATTAAATGAAACCGTTTAATTAATAGCGCGAGCAAACTAATCACGACTAACATGATATTTAAGTGACGCGCAAACGTGTATTCAAGTAATTGCACTGATGAAGGTCCGGGTTAACGGACCGAAAGCTTTGCAGTATTTAATACTTACGTGGTGTACCTACAAGTTATTATAATTAGATCTATGATGTCGGACAAATTTGGCATAATTGCGGCACGTCCGGTAAAGTTCCACATTTTGGGACCAAGTTCTGTGAATAAACGGTCATGACGTTTCTTTCCTCGGTATATATTTATGTTGTCCATTAAAAGAATAACTGGGGTAGAATCAACACACTTCTCTTTTACTGAAGTATTCAACTGATCCAGACGTTTGTCAAGAAAAGATATTCTATTGAAAAAAAAAAATTCATTTGTACAATTAACATCAATCATCCAGAACCAATTATTTTATGACTTAGCCGATATAAACTGAAAGTGAACTGGAATGATTATTCAGGGAGGGAGAATCTATTGCCTATCTTGGGGTAAGAAAGAAACAATTTTGGATTCAGGCAAGTACGGGCATCTTTACAGTTATCGTTCCAGCTTACTTAGAGAACTTTCACTGATATTTATTAGGCATTAAATCTAATTATTATATCAATGAATTTACCACATACAAGGTATCCCAATGTGAACTTATTCCAATTGAATTTAGCATGTTAATAAATTGTTTTCCTGCTCCATATGTAATACATAATAATCCAAAAAGGAGCCGGACATCATTGGTTAACTTTTGGTTTCGAACACCGAGAAGTAGCGCTAGTGAATTTACTCCACACTTTAACTTGTACTCTGGAGTTTTGTGAACCCTCTTTCGTTCATCGGATATCAAGAAAGTTTGAAGAAGGCTGAAGATTAAGGGACAGCTCTCCTCAATATTCTCCAGCAGTCTTGGGAAGATTCTGTCATTGATTACACCTTCAATATCCCCATCTGCTCTTAAACCAAGGCAGCAGAAACTTTCTAGTTCTTTCAGTTCTCTCAATATTTGTTGCTTTTGTGATGATGTAACTTGATGTTCCCAATTCATTTTTTGTACCATATCAAGTTCCTTTTCATACAGTTTAACAAGCACATGATTTAAATTAATGTACTGCTCAAGCTTGCGCTGGTATCTTAAAACAGCTGTGTTAGCTTCATGAATATCATTAGCGTTTAGTTTTTCAACAACAACCTCCCATTCTTGTAGCATAAGTTTTTCAACTCCAGCTACATCCTTCTGTAATTGCTGCAGTTCATTGGAAGAATCGACAAACAATTCTTTGACAATACTTGCTGATGACAGTGGTTTTAACGAGATGTTGGTGTAAATAACTCTAAGAAAATAGTTAAAACATCAATTAACCTATAATCGAGTAGTTGAAAGGTACGATATTCTATCATTGACCAATAAAATCGAGAGGGATGTGAGGACACCTTGCTGCTAGTCATATTTTTTTGGCCTATGAACAATAAATTTATTTATTAAAACATTTTTGGAAAAATTCAGAATTGGCAAGAAGGTCAATTTTACACTGAAGAAAAAAAATGCACTCCTTAAATTTTTGGCAAAGAGACATGATGACATATGTTTACTAATTGGGTCATGTTCCTCCATTATCAGTTTATCTAATACCTTGGCAATAAACCATATGTACCAGTACATAATTTATTGAGGGGGCGTGTGTATGTAAATTAATGATCTGACTCAACCAAAAATGGTTGTAAATGGGATATGTAGGCCATTGTAAATAGTCACATTATCACTAAGCTCTTGTTTGTAAGCTTGTAAGGATAATCTAATTAAAGATCACTTTTAGTCCTATTACCCCCTTCCTTTAAATGGCATAATAGCTGATGATCCCCCTTTTCCGTATCATATATTCTTCCTATCCACCTCTCTTTTTTACACATTTTTTATATGACTGTATATAAAGTGTATTGTTCAATTACTTACTGTTTTTTGTCATCTGAGTTTACTGTTTTTTTAGTGCAGTTTGGAAAAACAGAAGTGACACATCTAGTCAATCGATTCTTGTCAACATCTGTTAGGTCTAGTATGTTCATCAATTCCGACTGAATCACAAATGCACTAGAATCACTTGCAGCAACCACAAAATCATGAATGTCCTCCGATAACTTTCTCCTTCTCTCAGTGCATTGCCTACTTGATGGATTGCTGGTACCTGATAATATTAAGATAGAGTTTAGCCTCTAAGAATATAGCATCATTACTCATTGGTAATTATACTGCACTCCATTTCAAGGCACCTTAAAAGATTGGCAATTATTAAAGGTTTTATCATAGGTAGCCCAATGCGCTGCATTACGACTACGTCACTCGGGTCACGTATATAGTATATAATAATATAAGGTTGGCAAGAATATTTTATTTTCAATATACATCGTTTAAATATGATCAAAATATTAACATCTATTCTATAAAATACGCCAAAAAAATAACAGCCCCTAAGTGTAGGGTAGTTTTACTAAATTTGTACGTTGTTTTTTTGCAATGAAACGCGATTAAAAAATGAAAATATGCCAAAAGTTTGTTGAAATTTGCCGTGTCCCGATGCGGGATGCCTGTTGCCGTGCAAAAACATCAATTTGAAAACTCGTATACGCGATCCTATTGGTCATGCAGCTTTGACCGTTTTGTGATGACCAATAGGATCGCGTATACGAGTTTTCAAATTGATGTTTTTGCACGGCAACAGGCATCCCGCATCGGGACACGGCAAATTTCAACAAACTTTTGGCATATTTTCATTTTTTAATCGCGTTTCATTGCAAAAAAACGACGTACAAATTTAGTAAAACTACCCTACACTTAGGGGCTGTTATTTTTTTGGCGTATTTTATAGAATAGATGTTAATATTTTGATCATATTTAAACGATGTATATTGAAAATAAAATATTCTTGCCAACCTTATATTATTATATACTATATACGTGACCCAAGTGACGTACGTAATGCAGCGCATTGGGCTACCTATGGTTTTATCAGCAATATTAAGGTGTTAGAATATTGCTTTCAACTGTAGGCTGCACAGATATATATGCTGAAGATACTGTGTGGAATGTGAAGAGATTTTTGAAAAATATTGTCCTGGAATGCATTGCCCAAGAACTTCAAGATGGATGAACAAAAAACATAAAATATACCATAAATATATCATGTGATAACTTACTAGTCTGCACTTGTTTTGCTTTTGCAAGTCGTTTTGGTTTGGTCTCAGCTGCCAATTTAGATTCAGGTGTCAAGGAGTGTTTACCATGATGGTATTCTTGCTCTTTTTTTTGTGGTGTTGCTTGAAAGGGCTTATATCAGGACCTTTGGAAAACAATTTAAAAAACATAACACCAACAGATCATTATTATAGTGGTTATATATAGTAAATACTATTATTAAAAACACTCACATAGTGCCCTTGCAGCTATTCTTTATATTCTATTTTATATATTTCCTCTATGTTATATAAACATAATTTACTGCGTTTTTTTTTATCAATATTATAAAGTGAATATTATGTCATCTGTGAATCAGTAAACATAAGATGAAATAATACAAGGATCACACTGAATTTTTAATACTTACCGACAAGTCTTTCACAAGCAAACTCTTCTTCTGGCAGTGAATCGGGATCGACCGAAATGTCTGCAAAGCGATATTCATAGTTATTTTATCGTTCGGCTGTGGTCATTTACATATTTAATGACGAAATATTACTAAACAAATCACAGTAATATGTAAATACAGATCAAGCACATTTAGCCTAAGCTATTAAGCGGCTATTAAAGCTATGAATATTCATATTTCATACTACCTTATAAACGTCAAGATACTAATTTTGAGGATTAAGTTAGAAAATATAAGAATTTACCTTCGATATTCACGTTTTCAAACGATTTGTTAAGTTCTTCCATTTAAAACTGTAATGCTGTTCTTATTCAAGGTATCAAAGATTATCAACAATGCAAATTTCACTTTTCGACACAAATTTCACTTTTCGAAACATTTTCTGCCAGGCGCGTTCCCCCCCACGCTGTCGCTTCGTGCGTGTCTTCCCGCGAGACAAAATTACTACGCGATTAATCATTACGCGATTAATCACCGATTAAATAAAACACGCGCCGGGGACGAGGCTGGCCCCTCCCCCTTTCCCCCTCAGCTCCGGGCCTGCAAAGACAATGAGAAGATCGCTGATAACCTGTAATAATTTAAAGAAAAACGAGGATTAATTATCAACTCAGTAGGTTACGCTGTTAAACGGACCTTCCAAAATATCAAATAACTTCGATTTCGCTGTTTTAATAAGACTTCCTGAAGTTGTTGCCAAAGAAAGTGGGTAGGTGCCAAGATAGCCTGCGTAGCAGTCGCTTTATTTTTTGGATGTCTTGACGATGCGGAAAAACCTCGACGAAAATAAAAGCGAGAAAAAAGGGGCGGGGAAAAGAAAAAAGGGGCGGGGAAAAGAAAAAAGGGGCGGGGAAAAAATGCGCGAAGGAAAAATAAAGCGCCTGCAACCGTCCTTAATAAAAATGAATTCTCCGTTCAGATTCTGAACGGAAAATACTGATTGGTCAAAATCTGGCTCAAAGTGTTGTTGCTTCCGGTCCATGCAATTAGCATTCTGAAAGAATAAAAATGGCGACAGTAAAAGCATGCTTATTGAACGAAGCGCTGGATCGAATTTTCACAACAACCGGTAGAAGGCTGACCTTAAAAGATGAGCAAGAAGAAGCAATAAAAAGTCTTCTTTCTGGAAGGGATGTCCTCGCGATCTTGCCGACAGGCTTTGGCAAAAGCCTGATTTTCAACTATTTGCGATTGCAAAATCAGTCGAAGCAACAAGATACAGCACTAGCCCGGGCACTGTTCTTGTCATTTGTCCTTTGGACAGCATCGTAAAAGACCAGATAACGGAGGCTGAGTCGTATGGGCTTAAAGCCGTATCCCTTAGTACGTGTTCAGAAAATATTTTTGAACAAATGAATGATGTCCCTGATGTTGTGTTCGCCTCTGCCGAAGCAGCGAGTCTAAAGGCATTTAGGGAATCGCTGAATAAGAAACGAAATGTTCACGCTATAGTCGTAGACGAATCACATACTGTGGAAACATGGACAGGGAAGAGGTATAATATCTTGGTAATTAAGAATTTAGTTGCTATAATTATTATATAGTACATTATATACTGTATACTGTCTCTTATTTCGAGGAATGCAGTTGTTACAGTAAGGGGGTATATTTCTTTACAGAAACAAGAAAGACAAGGCTTTCAGAAGCGCTTATGGGGATTTGTCAATTCTACGATCCTTTTGTAAAAAAGGTTGGTACTATTTGATTCTTTTGCTGTTATTGCTACCGACACTTGCACAAATCTTCTGATATTTTAATAGTGTCGAAATATTAAAACCTAAATTAAAACAGATAGCACTATAAATTGAAATCACTAGCTCCCCTACCCCTTATGATGTCCTAGAACATTTTATTATTATAAGAAGTACATTTCCCCTCTTTCCATTCAGCCAGTAGAAATTTCCTCTGGGTAGTGAAGATCTTTTCTGTATCAACCCATTTTAAGTATAGACTGTTTATGTTATTTTAGGAACACCATTCCTAGCACTGACTGGCACTGCCGACACGAAAACCCAGGGTACAATTAGTCTGTTGTCACTAAAGGACCCAGTGAAGATCTTAATCAGTCCAGAGAGGACAAATTTGCGAATATCGGTGACAAAGTGCAAAAAGGCAACAATACTTCAAAAACTGGATTGGCTGATCGACCTGACTTTGGAAAAGGGGTTGAATATGCCAAAAACAATCATATTTTGTAACATGATGAATGAAATTGCTTCAGTCTGCAACTATTTGCTTTTAAAGATGGGAAAAGATGTTTATTATGAAGCAGCAGATGGTACACGAACCTGCATTGTTGGCATATACCATTCCATGACTTGGGCCGGCACTAAGAAAAAACTGCTTGAATCATTTAAAGGTTGTGGGAATGATAGTATCCAAAGAATTATAATTGCTTCAACAGCACTTAGTATGGGCGTTAACTTTCCTGATGTACACTACGTAATTAACTGGGGGCCACCAAGGACACTCATAGACTATCATCAAGAAGCAGGACGGGCAGGTCGAGATGGACAGCATGCCCATAGTATTATTATTTACCATGGTAACCAGACTGCTCACTGTGAAGATGATGTTAAACATTTTGTTCGTACAGAAGGATGCTATCGTGTGGCAAGTTTAAAGCCTTTTGTTTCAAATGTAGTGCCTGTAGAACCACTCCATGACTGTTGCAGCACTTGCAGTCTAATATGCAAGTGCAGTGATAGCTGTAGCAAGTCAAAACTTCCATTTGAAAAGGATATTATACCAGACCAGGAAGCACCTCAACCACCAAGGAAGAGAGATCTCAATGACCAACAGAGAGATGACATTCGTGATGCCCTTACAGAAATTAAGGACAAGTTCAAGCACCATTGCCCTTTAGAAGTTCATGGCTTTTCAGACGAACTTGTTGAGCATTTAGTTGAGAATTCCTGTTTTATATTCACTCTCAGTGACATTTTGAAATTTCCAGTATTTTCAGTTAGAACTGCATTGCAAATAATGGAGGTATTTCAGGATATATTTGATGACATGGAAGAAGACAACACAAGTGATACCTTGTCAAAATCTGGTATGCATGTATGTGAAGGATTGAACTTTGATTTTACAGACATGGGTGATGAAATATGCACAACAGAGTTCCTTAGTGATGAGGAAACTGAAAATTCATGGTGAGTACAGTTAATACAGTAAATGAGGACAATTAACCTATTAATTGGCAATGCACCCCAGTGCATGCACCCTACTTATTTTTTTACTTGTCTAATGCTCGACAATTTTACTCATTAGTGGGGAAGCTCTGCCACTTAATAGGTTAACCACAAAATCTGACAATCTCTCTAAACTATACTTATATGAACAACAATGATTTTTGGTTCATTTTCATTGATACAGTATGTAACTACAGTAGTTGCTTGAAACATGAATGCTAAGTCAATTTACCCTCAATTCTTATACTATATGTTACAAATGTTTGAAACAGGTTTTAAAATGTTATTGTATATTATGTAATAAGTTTATTATATTACAATACAAAACAAGTGAGGCTGTTGATGTCTGTTGTACTTGTGAAATTAGATTGTGAATCAATGTTTTAATTTTTAATCAATGGTATTTATTCTATCCATTGAATTTTCTACTTTCATATAGAGGGAAAATCCACATTATATCCACAGCAGATAAACAATCAGGCAGTTGACTCATATATAGATGCCCATAATTTGATATGTTCGCTCATCCAGTTGTGAACTTCACGGTAGTCAATATCTCGGAAAAGTCGCCCATCAAAACGTGGGAATGAAGCATGCCCTTCTCTCCCTTCTGTGAAGTGAAATACCTTTTCAGCAACAAGGTCATCTACAATTTGCCTGACACTCTCTTTCTGATCTGGCACAGATCGTCGCCCAATCCGTCCACAATATTGGCAGTCTGCATTCACAGATTCCATAATGGCTTCAAGTGGTTCTAATGCATGAGCCACTCTGGCAGCATTTGTCTTGTTAATATTTGCACCTAGGGATCTCCAAAAGGTCTTAAGAACCTTGTTTTGTTGCTCTTTCTTAAGGTCAAGTGAAATATTGTTTCCTCTACCCCCATACTTATTGTAGAACCTGTTCCATTTCAATCTATGAGCATCAAATTCAGGGAGTATAGCAACAATCTTTAGAAGGTGAAGCATGACAACGTAAGCATTGAAGCAAGCTCGAAGTTTGTTTGTTTTCATTACATATTTGACCCCCACTTCACAGGGTCAAGCTTGCTGCTCGTGTCTGATTGGTCGATTGTTTATCCCGTGATATGTGGGCGGAGATGTTAGATAAGTGGGCGGAATTCATTTTTATTAAGGACGGTTGCAGGCGCTTTATTTTTTCTTCGCGCATTTTTCCCCGCCCCTTTTTTCTTTTCCCCGCCCCTTTTTTCTCGCTTTTATTTTCGTCGAGGTTTTTCCGCATCGTCAAGACATCCAAAAAATAAAGCGACTGCTACGCAGGCTAGTGCCAAGAGTGTATGACAGCACTAGTTCCAGGTCGATTTCACGGTTCTTCGCGATCAACAGCAGACGAGCAAATAAGTCCCTGTTCATTTTAAGGTTTCTCATTTTAAGGTATCTCCTTTCCTTTGCTGTCCCTTACGGTTACTTTTTTGCCAGTGGAGAACGTTGTTACCTTATTCCGTGTGAGCTTGACAAATATATCCGGACTTTCGCTCAACAGATTATCACGTGGAAATTCCACAAACTGCTTTTCTCCTCGTTTTTCTGACTCCAGAAGCCTATCTGCAACAGCATCATCAAGAACGAATCCGCTTGCCAAACTAACTAATCGCTCGTGCTCGACGGTGAATGGATCGATCATGCTTGCTATGGTACGCATCACATCGTTTACAGATTTTTCATGACGTGTACATTTCGTTTTGTCGAGATCTTTTCGGCTTCTACAACGAGATGGAAACTCAACATAAACATTTCTAACATGTGTCATTCAATGTGTATAAGCAACGTCCCATAAGAAAGCCATAATAACCTTGGTTTAGCATTTGCGCCAGCCATATCCTTGCATCTGTTTGTAATCGCAGCTCTTTCAGATTGGGCAAGCAGCCATCTGTGGACTGCTGCACGATTTAGTGAAAATCCAAATTAACCACCTTTAGTTTTTGAGTCGCGGTTAATCGTCTGTTCGATGGTCTGGTCGCATGATAAAGCAGAAAATCCATGACTACTTTGGCGTTGAATCGCGAAACTACTTGGCAGTTCGGAAAGGATCTCTGTAAAAGTGACATATATAAAATATATTGTAAAAGTGACATATATAAAATAAATATCCCCGGGCAACTGTTCATTTATACACGCATAGTTACATACCAGGGTGTGTATGACCAAGAGCAGTCATTTCCAACCAATATGCTGTCCCATATCTAGCATAATTTACACGGTCGCAGATGAAAAACCATGGAAGCATACATTTAAACGCTGCCAAATGAAGATTCCAGTTAACCTCTCTGGTGGCTCTGATGAACTTAAGCAAAACACCTGTCAAAATAAATGCAGTTTACCAAAAAGCATTGGAGCCAACTCTAGCGTTTGACAAAGTTGTGTGCGTCATCAAAAACAAAAACAGTCTGCTGTAATTGCAATTTTTCCAGAATTCTGACACCTGACTTTAATACTTCATGAAGTGTGGAATATTCAGTAGGCGAGGCATCAACAATAGGAAGATATCCCACTCTTGAAATAGGAGGTATATCACACCGCCTGAGAATAGTGTTGAATCCTGTCCAACCAGGCCAAATCTCTTCATCATTAGCAGTGAAAATCTTGATCAGCGAATATGATAGGTCTAGTTTCTGAGCTGTGACAATTTCCCTGTTTTTGATGTGAGGTTCCATTGATGCGAGATCTAATGCAGAGCCATCAAATTTTGGTGTTTTCTTTATACTAATGGAATATGGAGCAATGGTACTAGCTGGTAATTTTATAGATCTTTGCTTCTTCTTTATTGTTACAGGTTCAGGTGTGCGATTGGCAATATACAGGGTATCAGGAACTGTTTTCTGAATGATGATGCCATTTGTTACATGTGTTTGCTGCTCGGATTCCTCTTGAAAATCAATGTTGTCATAGACAAGACTGATATGTTTGCCAGGAATGAACTCTTTTGGAACAATATTTGATATGTTCATTGTCATTTGAGCTAAGGCAGAGTCATACGCCATGGTTGAAGACAAAGAAACACAATGCCCTAGTCCGTGTAAAATGTTTATCAAGCCAGAGCAACCCGATATTTGTCTGACTGCCATTGCTAAAGACAGCGCCTTTGGTGTTTGAATCCTCCCTTGACTGAAAGCATTTATCATGTCTTGGCAAATGGAAAAGATCTTTATGGCTTCGTTCTCTTGAACACGAAGATAACTCGCAAGTATAGGCTCATCAGAAAATCCCAGCATCCAAGCTACGAAGTTAAAAAGTACTGGTGACACCAATTTCTTAACACTTTTATCCGACAGATCTGAGGCAACAGGAGGCCAAGTCTCATACCACCTTAAAAATTATAATCAAAGATTATACATTTACACACACTAGAATTAAGTAGAAAATCCTGTTATAAATAAATTATCAATTATGGCTCACCTTAGTTTCTTCTTGTCTAATTCTATTCTTAAGGTCATTGCCACATTATAAAGATCCTTCAACGTAGCACCTATGTTGGCAGGTTCAGACTTAGTACCTTCAGTTTCATTAGGATCACTTTCAGTGGATGAAGTTTCTGAAGTATCCCCATATGCAACATGCATAACCACATCAGCTTTCTTTAGGTAATCTGAATACACGATTTCACTCTTATTTTTTCTCTTGGTGGCATGCAAAACAAGTTGGGGGAACCGTGTTTTCATTCTTTGCTTCAACCGACTGGTCTTGTAGTTTGATGCATCAACATTTTCAACTTCCGCGACAGTTCTTACAAACACGTCTTTTATCTTGTTCATGTAAAAAATACCTTCATCCTGAATAACTTTTGTGCTTACAAACTGTTTACAAAAGGCTTCAAATGATTTCTCATACAGTGGTGGTGCACCTTTGGATGTGGTTGCTTCCGGATCTTTCTGATGTGTCATGAATGAAATATATTTTTTATAGCATCGTCTGTGATACTTCATTTCCAAGGCTACACAATCTTTTCCATCAATTTGCAACAAAATACTTTCATCAACCTTCAAAGTTGCTGCTTCCCGTAGCTGACCTCCATCGAGTGTTTCAGCTGAAATAAGCTTGTCCAACTTCCGCTTTCTGCTTTTCTACAGAATTAAATAACACAATTGTCAATCATTTAAATTTACCATGAAACATTTACATGTTGCTTTTGAATTCGAATACACAAACGAAACAAAAACAGGGATTAACATACCGAATCTCTGTAATATAAGTCCTTCTTCTTACAAATTATGCACATAGGAGGTAACAGATGCTTGCTCTTTGGCATAGCTGTTGTAATATTTCGTATATATCTTTATTTAGCTAGTACTATAAGTATATGACAGTATGATGTTCCTATCCAGAATGACTGTTCAATCTCTATATGCTCCTTATATATATATGGATCGAGTTACTAATTGTAACGTGTCATTGCACAATAGTGTCTCATTATTACATCACTTCCCTTTTTGAAGTTTTATCATGCAAAGTCCCTATAATTCAAACATGCAAAGTCCATGATATGGCGTGTCCATATCGCTCTGGTGCTTTCCTTGCACGGCTTGATCTGCGAACGTCTTCGTTATTAGTTCTTTCAGGTTGATTGTTGCTAACTTGTTTTTGGTTGTTGTTACTGGTACTTTCATCATCAGTGTCATCTTCGATCGCGACGTTCTGTTGATTTGGTATTCGTTTGAAGTGTGAAACATTCCTAGTAATGACGTGTCCCTTATTATTACGTGCTGTAATGCTGGAGTTGTTTTTTGTAATTACCGTATAGGGTACACTACTAAAATTTGTCGATAGTTTGTTATTTCTTTGTTGTCGCACTAATACACTGTCACCAACCTTAATGTCACTACGTTTTGCGTTCCGTCTGTTGTCAGCGTATTGTTTGTTGTATTGTTGTTTGGATACTTCTCTGTCACGTGCTTGTTTATGTTTGTTCAGTATGTTTCGTTTCTTTAAGATGGGCAGTTTACCCTTCACTGTTCGATTGAATAATAACTCTGCAGGAGCGACACCAGTTGTTGAATGTGGGGCAGTTCGGTACTGTAGTAAAAACCGATTAAGCTCTTGCTGCCAAGGCCGTCCTTGCATTTGTGCTGTTTTCAGTGCTTTCCCAAGAGGTTGCATGAATCTCTCGGCTTCCGCGTTTCCTTGCGGCCAATATGGTGTGGAAAACTCAGGTTTAATGCCAAGGGCTTGTAAATATCTGGTATATTCTTGGCTGTTGTAAGGTGGACCATTGTCCGATTTAATTACCGTTGGAAGACCATGAGTTGCAAATATCTTATCCAACTTTGGAATTACAGTCGAGGCTTTCGTTGATCTGGTAATTTCAACTTCCGGAAATCTGGAATACCTGTCGATGACAACGAGCAGATATTCCCCTGTAGGTAATGGGCCATAGAAGTCAGTGTGTACTACTTCCCATGGTCCCTCGGGCATGTTTGTTTGACCCAAAGGTTCTGGCGGTGGGGATCGTCCCACTGCTTGGCAAGGTATACATCCGGCTAATGTTTCCTTGACTTGTTGGTCGATGCCTGGGAACCAAATCTTTTCTCTCAGCAACGCCTTAGTCTTTGATAACCCGAGGTGCGTGTCATGAGCGATGTCAATAGCTCGTTGTCGCAGAGACTGTGGTATGACAATACGAGCTCCTCGAAGAACTAGGCCCTGTGACGTAACAGTCAGTTCGTCCTTGATCTGTTTATACGGTTTCACGATATCACAGTTCCATTGATCATGTTTGATTGCAGCTCTAAGTCCTTGTAGCGCTCTATCCGAGTTGGTAGCGGTGATGACCTCATCTATGGTCATGGTTTTGGGAATGCTATTGGAAGCTATAAAGTTCACGTATTCTTCTGTGAGTCGTTGTTGCTTGTGGCTTGACCGAATTGGGTGCCGTGACAGGTAGTCTGCAGGATTCGTTGCACCTGGTTTATACACAACTTTGAATATGTATGGTTGCAAACGTAATATCCAACGTTCGATACGCGCTGATACTTTAGCGGATTTACTACCGTAGATTACTTCGAGTGGTTTATGGTCGGTTATAAGGGTGAATTCTTTTCCGTATAAGTATAAATGGAAATGTTCAACGCCCCATACGATTGCTAGCGCTTCTTTCTCAGTTTGCGAATAGCGTGTCTCTACGGCGGTTAAAGCTCTACTGGCATATGATATAACTTTATCATCATCGTGCCCAGGTGTCCTCTGAGATAGAATCGCAGACAGTCCGACTGGGCTGGCATCAACAGTGATAAATGTATCTTTATGCATGTCAAAGTACGCCATGCATTGGGCGGATGTTAATGCCCTGGTTAATTGATTAAAAGCTTCCTGGTGGTTGTCGTTCCATTCGAACTTCGCGTTTTCTTAGTAAGTTCACGTAATGGGGTAGTAATAGTAGCAAAGTTGGCGATGTACTTACTGCTATAGTTTGCCATCCCGAGAAGGCTTCTCACTTCATGTACATTCTGTGGGCGTGGTGCGTTTAATAAATCGTGGACACGTTTTGGATCTGGCTGAATCCCCGCTTCCGAAAAGACTTGTCCGAAGAAATCTAAGGAGTTGCTTAGAAATCGACATTTAGATTCATTCAGTCGAAATCCTCGGTCATGGAGACGTGTTAGACAGTTATCTAAAGCAATGTCATGCTCTTCTCGAGTTTGTCCGTATATTATAATGTCGTCAGCAATGTTTCTGACCCCGGTTAATCCCTGTAATTGCTGTTGTAGAGTATGCTGAAATATCTCGGCAGCCACGTTGGTACCGTAATTCAGGCGTTTATATCGGAATAGACCCACGTGTGTGCTGAACGTTGTAATATATCTGCTATCTTCATGTAGCTCTAATTGATGGTATGCCTAGGCTAAGTCCAACTTTGAAAAATATTTCGCGCCGTTTAACTCTAAGCTAATGTCTTCTACTGTAGGTATCGGATGTCTGACACGTTTAATTGCTTCATTAGCTTGACGCATATCTACGCATATTCGTACTCCACCGTCCTTTTTGGGCACGGCCACAATCGGAGAAACCCATGGAGTGGGTTGTTTATCAGGCACTCGTTCGATAACGTCGTCTTTTTCTAATTCTTCTAACGCGTTTTTTACCTTATCACGGATGTGAAATGGAATGCGTCGGTTAGGCTGAATTTTTGGAGGTTGTTCTTGGTCGATGTTTAATTTAATTTTTACATCGTTTAATTTTCCCAGACCCTTGAAAACAGTTGCATGTTGTTTTAAAATGTTATCTAATTTCCTGTCCTTAGTTGATGAGAGTTTGTTAATGTGGAGACTGATTAGACCCAGATCTTGCGCAGTTTTAGCTGAGATTAAATTACCACTGTCTAGTGTTTTGACAACGTAAAAGGTTGCTACGGTAACGCGCTTGCGTGTCTCTATGAGGGCTTCAAATTTCCCCAAGAATTTAACAGGCGTTTGGGCATTATATGCAAATGCTTTAACATTTGTGCCTTTGAGCTGTACTCCGTTCAATTGTTCAAAGGTAGCTCGATCGATTACGTTTAATGACGCACCTGCATCTAGTGTAGTATCAAAACTGTGGTGTCCAATTTTGACACGAACCGTAGGTGGTTTTTTGGTACTGTTTATGGTGTATAGATAGTCCTCTGTACTGTCCGAATCGCTTTCCGCTTGTTGGATTGGGTTCAGAGGCGTTTTGGTCTTCTTGTCGTTGCGCTTGTGTCTCGGGTATGAAGATTTCGATGTTGGTTGTTGTTTGCCACGACAAACTCTCGCGAAATGATTTGATTTGCCGCATTTTCGACTTTCCTTTCCTTTGGCTGGGCATGGGCCTTCCCCCGGAATTATGTTCCCCCGCAATTATGACATGTTTTGGCTTGGACTTGTTGTATACTGTCCGATTTATCTTCCTTTGACTCGATATCTCGTGCTTGGAACTCGCTCTGTTCCGCACGTCTACCATCTAACAGAATTTGTTTTAGATCATAGTCAGGCTCACGTAAGGCTTTCTTACGAATGCGCGATGAGATTCCACTGATAATTATTTGCTGTTCGATTTCAAAGTCTGCGTCGTGGAAAGAACAGGTCTGCGCTAGAACTCGCAACCTCGTATGAAACTGATCCAGAGTTTCATTTGGTTCTTGTTTGGCTTGGCGGAATTTAAACACTTCGTATCGCCGGTTTTTCTGAGGCTCGAAATATGCGCGTAGTTTATCTTTGGCCGTTTGATAGTCATTCGCGTTCCCCGTATCGCTCAGCTGACGAAAAATCTCCCGCACGCGAGAACCCGCTTGGTAAAGCAACAGTTTCTGTGTGTCGTCTTTGATTCCACTCGCTGTTACAAACATTTCGAAGTCTTCCATCCATGTGATCCATCGTGTAGCAAGACTTGCGCCAACTTCAGAATCTGGATTAAACTCGCTCGGCGGTGGTATGTTCACTGATTGAACGCTTATGTTTGTGCCTGGCTCATCTTCAGCCATCCTCGTCGCCAATGTAATATTTCGTATATATCTTTATTTAGCTAGTACTATAAGTATATGACAGTATGATGTTCCTATCCAGAATGACTGTTCAATCTCTATATGCTCCTTATATATATATGGATCGAGTTACTAATTGTAACGTGTCATTGCACAATAGTGTCTCATTATTACAGCTGTGCTAGTTAAACTCGATCGCAAAACTTTCTTTGGGATAGGCTCACTGCTATCACTGCGTTGGTCAGCCAATGCTGACAGAGATTCGGTCTCTTTTTCAGCTTTTTTGCGTCTTGCTTCAGCGCGATTTAATGGGGTTTTATTGGTGAATGCTGAATAGCATTTACGATGAAAGGCCACCTCTTCAAAATTTTCATAGCGTTCTTCTTCCTCTCTGCTTATAATTTCAGTTGTACGCAACGCTACGTCTTTTTGACGTCCATCTAGTTGTATCCATTGCTTCCGGCATTCCAAAAATCTTTTAAATGAAACCTCTGTAACTTTTGTGTGTTCCGACACAGTCTTCGCAATGAATAAAACATTTACTTGCCATGTTTAGTCGGCCATGAAGAAACCTCTTTAGTGAGTCTTACATCACGTTTCTCAGAAACAAAATGGCGCGTCTCAAATTTCAAGAAGAATCGATAGCTGAAATTCAAGCTCAAATTTTTAAAAAACTGCGGGTTTATACAAGTGCCAACAAGCTGGATTTTGTTATGTAGTTACGAATCTCTATGTTCTGCTTATTTTGACGTGGTCTCCTAATGTGTCCAACGAAAATTGTTTTCTAAGCGACTTTTTGGCCTCGGGAATACGGACTAGTTTGCCGTTTCAAAACGTACGTTTGCCGTTTAAAAACGTACGTTTTGTCACGCCCCCTTTCATGTTTGGGTTATTTGTAAATACGGTTTTAAAATACTGAATGCAGCTATTTGAAAAAAGAAAATTGCGCCTATATAGGTTTACTTTTCTCACAGAGTAAGGTTCCATTTGTAATTCTTATAAAACACTTCCGCAAACGTTACAAATGTAATAAACCTATTTTTGGATATTAGCTAAGTTCGTTTGAACTTCAAAAACATGTCAATTTCATTGTCTAAACATGACAGGGGGCGTAACAAAACATACGTTTTGAAATGGCAAACCTACGTTTTGAAACGGCAAACCTACGTTTTGAAACGTGAAACGTACGTTTTAAAATCGCACGCCGCAAGCTTGAACGCAAATGGTAATAGATATATATTACGAAAATCACTAAACTGCAGACACTGCCGCTATGCATTTCAAACGGCGGTAGACCTTTCATCATTCCAAATTCAAATTCGGTTAAGTCATGTGATCAAATCGGTTCATCGTTTTAGTCACATGACTTCACGATTTTTAACTCTAATTCACACACCCTAAAATCATTTCGCCATTTTGCGACTTTATTTGTTCATCTTTCTTGCTTTCTAAACATGTCCGTGGTTCAGCTTAAAATAATTTATACATATTATTCAAGAAAAAGGACCACACCGCTCTTCATTTCTGAAAAGGAGCTATTACAAGACGATTTTCAGACGTTTAAGAACAGATTGATGACAGAGGTGCCACATTTGGCTAAATCTTCGTGCAATCGCTCGAAAGCTTCCCCCCAAAAAACCCGTTTCCACATCTCCACCTTCCGATAAAATTGTGTCCACAATTACAGAGCGTAAGTCCTTGTCTGAGGCCTTTCCTTGGTCATATGTTTGTCCAAATGTATTCATTTTTGTACAGTGTTGCACGGTAAGATTCGCGCGTAAATTAACATTAGAAAAACAGTCAACAATAACACGAAGTCATGTGACTAAAACGATGAACCGATTTGATCACATGACTTAACCGAATTTGAATTTGGAATGATCAAACGTCTACCGCCGTTTGAAATTCATAGCGGCAGTGTCTGCAGTTTAGTGATTTTCGTAATATTTTATTCGCTCCTTTCGCTTCGGCTACTTGTCAACAACTCTATCATAATCGCTATATTTAAAATAACCTTAATTTCCATGTGGGCGTGTCCTTTATGCTTGTTAACATTACTATATAGGTCGCAGGTTGAAAGCAGGAGAAACACAGAACAGCCCATTTCAAAACCGTTCTACATCTTTTACTTAGGGTAGCCGGTGTAGGCTTACTCACTTACCTGTGCGCAGGTTCCCGATTAGGCTGATATGGCCTGCAGCTAGCGACGCTGGGGGTCGACCCGAGAGGAAAATATTAAAAAAGAAACAAGCCGAAACTATTGGTCGCTGTCGCTACACGACACTGTCAATGAGATTGAGAATAGATAAAACAATATTATTAAACGTGTCTGAAATTGTTTGGCAATTTACCACATTTTCATTTCGGTTCCTGTATTCGAACTGCCTTCGCAGCACACAATTTATTTATCTATTATATTAATTAATATTTGTTATTTTCGAGATTGCAGGTCCGTATAGGGAAATATTTCCTGAGGTGCCAAAAAGAGCCGAGGCCGAAGGCCGATGGACGTTTTGAGACCGAGGGAAATATTTCCCTATACAGACCAACTAAACTGGTAAATAATAGATTTATTTTTTTCTTGCGGTCCAAATTCATATTTTAGCGTTGGCTCTTTTTATATTGCATATAAAAAAATTTTGCAATTGGACTTTTAACATGGGAAATCAACACTCGATTTTGCCCATAATTTTTCTTACGAATACTGTGGTTGGTGTACTCTTCTGATAGACCCGCTGCTTTAGAAATATTTTTCATAAAGTTGCCAAGTGTATTTTTACCAACCGGAGTTTTACAATACCAGACGTTGTCTGTGCTATCAGGTTGTAGTGATTCTTTTGCTCGTTGCCAGAGGCTATCCAATTCGGGATGTAATTTTGAAGATACAGCTGAAACGACTTGACCGGAGAAAGCTTGCCTGGTTGCTCATACATTCTCCATCTGTTGTGGAATCGCTTGGGTCGTCGTTCTCGCGGATGTGGTGGTTTTTGTCCAGCTTATCAATTGCTTGATAAATATATTTTCTGTTTTGTGAATCGATCGAGAGCTTGATTGTATGTTTACTTCGTTGTCTCAAGTTCTCCCGCCCCCTTCTCACAAGATGAAATAAAATATCAAACAATACTTTTTGCTGTAGACCTTTTGGGGTGCCCAAGTTGAAGTGTAAATACAATTTGTGCAGGTCTTCGGCTGTAATATCCGGATGGTGGTTAACTTTAGCTAGTCCGTTTCGTTTAAGGTCAACTACAAGAGCAGCAAATACTTTGTTTGTCTGTTTGACGAAGCACAATCGACGTCCCCAACAATGTTGAAATTTTTTTCAGTTTGCAAGTATCTTGCTAGTCCGTACCATATCGAGTTCATAGTATTTTTAGTATATAATGTCACATCTTTTTGTCTTGCATTGGCGTAAAACTGCCCGAGCAATTTGTCGAGCTCTATTTTTTTCAGTCGTTCAAATGACGGTAAGATGTTTTTTCTATACAGTATTCTCTGAGAACTTTAGTCGCTTGTTTTGTGGCTTTCTTGGTCGACTCGGAGTCCTTATTAGCAAACTGTCGATATCCTCGGCAGTACGACTAGAAATCTTTCCATTTTCAACTGTTGTCAAAAATAAACAAAAACAGGTTGCAAACTGCAAAGGTCAAATTCCGGCCAATGTCGAAACAAGTACGATCGTACTATAGGGACCAGGAACTGCGTAACCGAGTTTAATTTCTGAACTGCATTGTGTTTATAACAATGGAGAGGACAATGTATTTCTAATCGTTTCCGTTTACTTATATATAGGCTGAATATTAATTATATGTATATATTATTTGCTGCAAATATATCAAGAATTGCTTGTAACTTGCTTCAAAGGTCAAAAGTAAAAATTCGAACTCCGTCAATCGATGCGGAATTATGCTTAGAATAATTGTGCCAAGTTTCATTCCGATCAAACAAGTAATGAAAGAGCCTTAGGGTTTTTTTAAAGAGCGTCGTCCCCTAACAACAACAACAAGATTAGCAGCGGTTAGGGACCAGTTCCTGGTTCAAAAAGGTTGCTTGCCCAGGTGCCCCGCACGTTATTAAAGTTATTATTTCCCATGAGAAAACATGTTATCTCACTATGCAGGGGGTCGCGCTGGCGACATCAAAATTTTGTCACTCTTGTGTGACTCGCTCTCGACCAATGAAAGGCTGCAAACACCAAACTTCGACAAGTGGTATATAATAATTAAAAATATATTCGCTTGCTGAAGATATCTGTTCAGTAAAAACCCTGGACATGTACCTTTATTCAATCTCGAGATAAACACATCTTGACCTTGTGGATAAATGTCTGTCTTACTAGAAGAAACATGGATTTTGATATTGTCTTCTTGAAAATGTACATCACATACACAAACGTTAAGCAACTCTTTTGAGCGAAACAAACCAGCAAAGCATAAGACACTCATCCTTGCGCTTTTTAAATCTTTGAGCGTTGCACCTTCCCTCGAAAAACCTTTCTACAATTTTCCGTATTAGGTCGACCGATGTTGGTTTTTTCTTCACAATAGGTGCTTCTCTTTGCCTTTTTCAGCATCCACAAACTTTTTGCACAACCCGGCATTCAGTGGATTGAATTTAATTGAGAGTAGACCGTGGTTCCACTTTAATGCAGAATATGCGCGAGACCCCACACTTGCTTGTTTCTTATCTAATAAAAAACTCAAATATAATGACGCGTTCTCCACTGTCGTAGGTAGACGTTTGGATAATTTATTCTGTTTCAAAAATTGCTGAAACAAAACACCTTCATGAATATACTTTTTTACTGTAGAAGGTGCTCTTGACTTGAGGCCACCCTTTAATAACTTTTTGGCTGATGTCCCTGAGAGAGATTGCCAAGATTGAGATTGAGATAAAGCCTACAATATTAAAAAAAAAAGAATAAACAAAATAGAGTAAGCAATAAAAATAATAAGTTTTGTAAAACAATAATCTTAATTAAAATGATTATTATTAAAAATTATTATCGTTAAAAATTCTTTACACACGGTAGCCTATTCAGTACTTATCTTAAACTATATACATTACTGTTTATGTTTTTATTTATCGCAAAATTAATGAAAAAACCCCAAAAAATTCAAAGATTTAAATTCATGAAATCAAATTGGCGTTTTTTGCAGACAGTTTTTAGGGAATCTGCCAAAAACAACGTGTTGAACTAAACGAGACATCATTCTATCAACTGCGACCTGAGATATCTGAATATAAGGTATAAGGTATCTGAAAAATAAGGTATCTGAATTTCAGACACCTAAAACAAATCGGAGTTTGCCAAATGATACCGACAAATGATAAATTGAGAAGCTGAATTTCAGACATCTAAAACGGCTCTAATCTGCCAAGATCGTATATATTAACCGACCTGAAATAAATAAGGTATCTGAATTTCAGACACCTAAAATGGTTTAAGTCTGCCAAAAATTCAAAGCTTTTAATGTTAACCGACAAGCGATAAATTTGGAAGCTGAATTTCAGATACCTAAAACGGCTTTAGTCTGCGAAAATCTTATATATTAACCGACCTAAGATAAATTAAAGTATCTGAATTTCAGACACCTAAAACGGTTTGAGTCTGCCAAAATCCTATATATTAACTGACCTGAGATAAATAAGGTATCTGAATTTCAGACACCTAAAACGGCTTTATAGTCTGCGAAAATCTTATATAATAACCAACCTGAGATAAATTAAGGTATCTGAATTTCAGACACCTAAACGGTTTGAGTCTGCCAAAATCGTATATATTAACCGACCTGAGATAAAGAAGGTATCTGAATTTCAGACACCTAAAACGGCTTTATAGTCTGCGAAAATCTTATATAATAACCAACCTGAGATAAATTAAGGTATCTGAATTTCAGACACCTAAACGGTTTGAGTCTGCCAAAATCGTATATATTAACCGACCTGAGATAAAGAAGGTATCTGAATTTCAGACACCTAAAATCGTTTCAGCCTGCCAAAAATTCAAAATCTTATGTTAACCGACAAGCGATGAATTAGGAAGCTAAATTTCAGACGCCATAAACGGTCTGAGTTTGTCACAAATCTGCTATAAACAATTAAATGTCCTGAGATTAAAGGCTGAATTTCAGTTTGTACTGTCACCGATCGTGTACTGAAATAAAAAGCACTTTTTCAGAGTGTAGCCCAATTTCAGAAAAATATTGGTTTGACTGTTTGTTTAAATCATATGTGCATAATTCATAAATCAAATGCATCTAAGCAGAGATGAGATTTTAGAGCCAAATTTTAGTCCGTGATCAACGTTTTATGGATTTCAACAACAGACACCTAAAACGGCTTGATTCTGTCAAAATCTTATTTATCAACCGACAATGCATGCAGCGAAACCAACCAGTGAAAAATTGGGTAGCTGAATTCCAGAACCTAAAGCGACTTGAGTCTGCCAAAATTTAGTTTACCTGCAGACCTTCACATCACAACCAAAATACTAAAGTCAAATGCAAAGAATCATATCTATAGAATTATATAATTAGTTTTATAAAAACATTTATAAAACAACAAATTACACATGCATTGTCATTTGCAATTGACACAAATTTTGCGCAATACGTTCCTTGCTTCCTCTTCATTGGGTGTTAAACATAAAACATTCCTTCCTTCATGGCTGCAGCAGCTACAGCAACTGAAACAGTCATAAAAATACATCAATTTAGTTGGAATGTTATACTGCATAATATTTAATTATGTTTTTTACGGGAAACTACTTTAAAATATACTGCGCGAATAGGTGAATAAACTGAAGGAAGAAAGCTAGTGATCCAATGATAGTGTGAAGTTTCATAGTGGGACACAACTAATCAACCTTATCCTTTTAGCTCCCATATTGAGAAGGTCTAATTTTGCATTAACAAGAAAGTTAACAATAAAAGCCTAATTAACATTTAGATAAGAAAAAAGAAATTGTCTAAATAAAGTTCAAAGCGCTGAGGTAGTTGAATGAACCACTACGAACAGAAATGACCTTCACCACTCAGAAATTTTATACTCTGACTAGCCATCTGACTAGCCATCTGACTAGCCATCTGACTATCTTACTAGATGATTGACTGTGTCCTATCTGACTAGATGATTGACTATTGACTATATATAGGCTATTTGTGTTACTGTGCATGGGGCTTAGGTGTAGAAATGAATAATTACTTCGCAGGGTTCGCAGGGCCCAAATGGCCGTTTCACCGCCCTATCATTCATTTTTTAATCTATGGCCCTATCTTATATACGCCCTGATTCGATTAAAGGCATGCACTTATAGTCTCAAACTCGAATTATTATCACCCCGTCGTAAAATAGGTGGTTTCTGAGGGCCGAGGCGCCATTCTTTGTTTTATAGGAAAGCTCGCACGAACATTATCATAGACTGTCAGAATTCCATCATTTATACTATGTAACCTGAAGGTAGAAATCTGGTAAACATTTAAAACTATAAAACTATATATTTCAGTCAGACTGCTCAATGTGGAGTTTTATAAACTATAACAGTCCATTATTACTAAACCTTGGCTTTAGTCATATTAATTTTGATGAGTGTATACTTCATAATGAAAATTAAATTTCAGCGATTATGTCACGGCGTGCGTTTTAGTATATGACTTGTGAACGCTAAGCGAAGGCTAAGTGAACCTCGCTAGGAGATTTTACTTGTAGTTCAACTATATCAGATATTGAAGGTATCAGATATTGCGCTTCAAGGTAATGACACGCCATAAAGCGCGATTAGGCGCTGGACTATAGTGAGTGGGGGAAGACTATTTGAAAAATCGCTTTACTCTATTTTTATACAACTGGTGCCAATATGGTTATCAATTCCTTACAACAAACATATAAACCTAGGACTCGAAACGTCGCTGGTGCACGCAGCATATCATTTCAGCAGAAAGAGACCAATACTACAGTATATGATACCAAATATATTACTCTTTAATACATAATATTATCTTTATATTAATCACAGTAAGAAACTAAAAAAATTCAAAATCATACCTTTACAGCCACGCGATTCTTAAATTTTCCCACTTCAGCACGCAGAACATGCGAATACCCTACATTATTTTTGGAATACCGAATACCGTTGACAAACACGTATGCTTTGCCCTTATTTACTAAAATTGACCATTTGAAAGAAGGCATTTTTTAAAATCGTGGGTTTGGATTTTCATCCCAATCGTGGGTTTGGATTTTCATCCTCGCCAGAACCGGCGTCGCCGTCCACTATTAAAACTCTTCGAGAGAGAGAAATAGAAGCCAGTTCGCCTATCGGTATTGGCTTCAGCAGTGACCATGAGAACACGAGGAGTCCGCAAAGTGGTAAGAGATCACAAATAAGCAATCTGTATAATTGAATATAGTATATGAACTATAGTCTATATCTACACAATTTTTATGATGATATTTAGTGATGAGCTTTCCTGGGGATTTCATGACTCCTGCATATTCACACACAGCTATCTAGCCTGTACTCTTCGCCTTTTAGAATTGGATTTAGCAGCAGTGACAACGAAATCACACTAAGTCCGCTAAATGGTATGATATGTTACATTTCTACATGTCTAAATATAAAATTAAGATTAGAAATATATATTCACCTGTATATCGACAAACGTTGTAATAATGTATTTTGTTCTGCATTTTCTGCTAGTCGCAAAAAATTCGCCATGTCCATACAAACCGGACGCTACTCAATAACGCGACGCGATTTTCACCGATCCATAAGTTTGATAGTGATTTAAATTTTGTATATTTTAGGTTACTTTTAAACATTTTAAGTTATTTTCATTCATGTATTTATTGTTATACTATTTATTACATCGGTTAACACGTTATACATATATGCATACAATTTGTCGCCCGTCGGCCTTACATGCGCTTCCAAGTTTTAACTAGCGTCGCGCGCGCGTATACAAACAAGAAAACAATAAGATATGAGAAACATCCTTAAACGTTCAGCTATATAGCCTGTTTCTAAGTCTATAATAAATTTGCGGCGTTTAATAAACAATGTCAATGATTTTACATTTTAGCCCAATCGCCTGTTAAACGTAGGAGAATGTTCCATTGTGACGCCATATACCGTAATGCGCACCTGGCATATTATATAGTAATCACTGGACTGAACTTTACTTTCTTTATAAAATTTCAAAAATCCTCGTAATCTTCGCACTAATGTAGCAAGTATGATTATCGTTTTGTAAGAGTAAAGTTTAAAATTCGTTGTCTAACTTACATGTTATGTTCTACGCACTGCTTTTACGCTGGGGAACAAACTACATATCTAATTATATCTTGAAGTGCGCGAAGCCTTTACGCTTTGCCCGCGCGGGTGAAGTGAACGTTAAAGTCGTTAATTGAAAATGGCCATACGCAGACCTAAGATTATACACTGGCGGTCAAAAAGAACTGCTCAAATGTTGCTATTGTCGTATGTAACAGGAATCGTAACAATCAATCTTTTATTGTACACTAGCTGTCAAAAAGAACTCTTTAGATGCAAATTCATAAAGAAGAAGCGAATATAGGAGAGAGCTTTATAGGCATTTTGGATAATTCTGTTATTCCAAGAAATATTTCAGTAATGTAATGCAACCTGCTACACTTCCAAGATAGTCAAACAATGGTTTCAGGAAGAGGGAGTGACAGAAATGGATTGGCCTGCACAGTCAAAACATCTTAACCCTATGTAAAATCTGTGGGACAATGTCAAGGGGATAGTGCAAGAAAGGAATTAATTCATAAAGCGTCCATGATTTATGGCTTGCTGTAAAGACTGTCCATAGGATGAATTTCTTTTGACCGCTCACGATTACCACCTTAACAAAAAGTATGCCACGCCGGTGTAACGCCGTCATCAATTGTAAGGGCAAAGGAGGGTCGACAAAATATTAATATTTCATTTAGCTTAGCCTGTAATCTAGTCTATATTTACTCGTATATATTGTTAGAATGACAGTTACGTTCATTTGAGAGCATTTAGACTTGTTTTGAGCAGTTCTTTTTGACCGCCAGTGTATAAGCCCGGTAAACACTGCTTAGAAAATAGCTTGAGCTAATAATGATCAAATTAGATCATGTGTGCTTTTTTGTACTTGTACTAATAATGTACAAGTTTTTCAAAGGGGTAATTTTCTGCAACGGGAATCGATAGATAAATTTAGCTACGCTAAAACTAGTCACGTGACTTGAAATGGGTATAAAATCACAAAAAGCAAGATGGCGGATATGACAGTTGGTTCGTTGAATCGACAATACGCCCGTATTACTACGCAGCACGACTGGATATTGGTATATCGTATTTATTGTCACAAATAATATTGTGCGCAAACACAATTCGATCTAAATATTAATATATGAATAAGATATTATGGTTTGATTAACGGAATTTATATACTAACTTATAGATTAACTTTATAATTAACTCACTTTTTTTCTTATTTTTTTTTAATAAGTGCGCCCAATATTTACATGATATAAAGATGATATAAAAATTTTTTTTACTTACAAATTTGGGCTAGGAGCCTGCCAGAAACCATATGGCTTTTATTTTAGGCCCCTAGTTTACTGAACTAAAATAGTTACTGATTTTAAATATAATGTCAGTTCGAATGTTATTTTTTTATAATAAAAAGATACAAAGTCAAAGGTATATTAATATGTATATATATAAAAAAAGGAAAAAAAGAATAAAAATAGTGTATATATATAAAAAAAGGAAAAAAAGAATAAAAATAGTAAGGAGTATGGTGATGTAGGTGATAAGAAGTATGTTAATATTTATCTAAGCGTGAAAGTGTTTTTTAATTATTTTTTTAAAGGAGTCGTAAGAGCTTGGTTTTTTACATTGCTCAGTGAGATTATTCCAAATTTCTATGCCTCTACTAGCAAGAATATGTTTTGCGTAGTTGGTTCTACTGAACTTTTTATGTAGTAATCTCGAGTTTCGTGTGTTGTGATTATATGAATTTCCCTATTATGAACTTCTGTGCCAATATCCTCGTGTTGATTCACATAAACAAATACAGTTACAGGTTAGCATTAACGTCTACTTTTTCTACAGTTCGGTTTAGATCCTCAGGTTAGCAGTTCAACTTGTATCAATTGCCTTAATTCTAATCATGTCCGTGCAGATATATGATACCCCAATTTTAAGCCTACGTAATAAATATGACGCGCCATGATGGACAAAAATACTTATTTTATGAATATGACACTTATTTCGAAATTATTTACCCATTTGTCCATTTATAAACCGATTGTAAAATTTAAACTAATTCTGAAACATAAACCAGTTAAAAAGTATAAATTATTCTGAAAATATAAACCTATTTTGAAATATAAACCATTTCACAATATAAATCAATTTCCAAATTTAAATCAGTTTAGAAATATAAACCAAGTTTCATATAAACTGATCGCGGGCTCAAAAATTACCGCTGAAAAGTTAAATTGCGGGCGCAGACCGCTTGTAAATAGAGCGTTTGAGAAATCAGTGGTTTGAGTTTTGAGTATAAAAATGTGAGTACAATTCTAATGGAAAACAGTGAAGAATATGCTTTCTTTAACAATTTTTTATCATTTTTATTGCTTGGTAAAGACGTATTAATTGAGCTGAAAAGACATCTGTTTACAGCACAGAATGATTATGCAATTGTTTTACAGCAACGATGCAATGCACTCATTGACGGTTTAATGGTTGTGTCATCACATACTCTTATTAGTCGCGATATTTTCGATGGTATATGCAGTCTTGTTGTTGAGCTGCAACGATTGAATAATATACTTGAGGAAAGACTTGAGAATTTTCTTGATGAAGACTATCGTTTTGTTTCATGTTCCGAGAGAGGTGGTGGAAGGGGGAGACCAAAGTTTTTAATACCAGAAAGTCAAATTGTGGGGCTAAGGTCATTAAATTTCTCCTGGAAAGATATTGCGACGATGTTAGGTGTTTCTGCAAAAACATTGAGTCGTCGTCGTGCAGAGTCTGGCTTGCCTGTTTGTTCGAATAGCTACTCCAATGTAACTGACGAAGAACTTGATAGGATGGTAGGTGGGATACTGACAAACTCTCCAAATTCTGGGGAAAGAATGGTGACTGGTGCACTCCTATCACAAAATGTACGAATACAAAGGGCCAGAATTCGTCCTTCTATTAACAGGATAGATCCTGTCAGTCGGCAACTTAGAAGACATACATCAATACAACGACGCGTTTATAGCGTCCCCACCCCTAATGCCTTGTGGTGAGTGTAGTTTAATCAAATTCTGTTACTTATATGATATAAAATATGTTCACAAAGGTACCTTGACATAGTTATAACCTAACCATTTAATTGTTTTCCAATGTCTAAATCAAGCAACATGACTATAAACTAAGTCTAAACTTAATTCTCAGAAATATTTTCATTAATACTGATCGATCTTTGCTAAAGAGATCCCTATTTTCAATAGGCATTTGGATGGCAACCATAAGTTGATCAGGTGGAGGATGGTTGTTCATGGTTGCGTTGATGGGTTCTCAAGAGTTGTCATTTTCCTCAAGTGCTCAAACAATAATCAGGCTGAAACAGTTCTTGAGCTATTTCAAAATAGTAATCTATTTCATAACACGCATCACTCAAGCTCAGTTAAATTTAAGATTGGGAATAATTTTCGATAGGTGCGGCACTAGCCAAGCCGATGGAGCTTGGCTAGTGTGTGCTAGGCGGGTATGACCCACGCAAATTTTGGGGTGGGTGGGTGGGTCGTTTCTCCGTCAAGCACTCCGCGTATAAACTGAGCATGAATGGCGTAATCTGTGTTACACGCCCTTTTATGTTCCGCATGTCTAACACACGTGGCTATTTCCTTCCAATCACAAGCAGGGCATTGTTATGGTAAATTTTAACTTTGCATATCATTATACGTGTTGTGAATAGTAATCTATTTCATAACACGCATCACTCAAGCTCAGTTAAATTTAAGATTGGGAATAATTTTCGATAGGTACCTGCCTATCATTCGCTCTCTTCCACATTCTTTCCTGTGATATACATACTCTCCCCTACACTTCCCTCTTCTACACTCATTTCCCATCTCTTATCCCCACATCTTACAACCTCGTTTACCTCCAGTATAACCCCAATTCTTACTAATCCCTGCAGTTATGAATACCCCAAATGGTTACAAATTGTTTGAACTACGGACCCAGTGTGTATAATATTCTTTAATAAATAGGTAATATATTCGCTGAAGGTGAATCCCTAGCCCTTATACATGTATTCCCACATTCCCACACTCCCTGCCCCTGTCTCCGGAATAAGTACACTTCGTTTGGACGTCAATAATACGCCACCAATATGTGCGATACAGTTCGCTCCATGTTTATTGTTCCATGTTTATTGCTCTATTGCTTCCATGTTTAGTTCGCTCCTTTACACTTGACAATACAACAAATGCAACTTACGTCGGACGTTGTCGCTTTTGGTTAGGCAGAGGTGGTGGGAAGGCACACACAAAGCGTTTTAACTGGTTAATATCTTGCCAGGGTTGGTCGACCGTGCTAGCAGTCGGTGATGACAGCTTTGCGGAAGCTCCGTCGGGATTGAGAACCTTGGCGAGTTGTAGATAATAAATAGCAGTATGACGACGTGTCCACCCTACATGATCCATAATCTCTGAAAGGGTGGCTCCGGTTAGAGCCAACGTGATCGCACAACCCGATCGGAAACCGTGTAAAGTTTCCCATCATCGGCATTCATCTGTTGTAGGTAAACTTTCAAACGGGCTTCAGCCGCAGACGAGGTGAAGGGTGAATCCTGGATGCCCTTTTAGAAGTTGTCGGTCGAAACAGGTAACCTTGAGTGAGATCAACGCCGATTTGTCTAGCAATTTCGATGTATTTCTCGATAGCGCGGACCGGACAAATGACTGTGTGGGGGTTACGGCGAATACCAAAGACATTTTGGTCACCATCTCTCAGGGTTTTTCCCCAGACATGATTCAGTAGCAGTCCATCGTCATTTGGAAAACGCAGGATACCGGCAACTTTAATCTGACCCAGGTCCGCTGGGCGATCGCCACTAAAGAAGGTGGTCATAAAATAAGCGTGATCTCGTGCCAGGATAAAACGTTCAAGATTGGAAGTCGCTGCCGCCAGTGATGTTTGTAAATGGTCTGCCAGTTGTGTAAGTTTGGTGACAAAAAACGGTGTGGCTTGTTTAGGTGTGACGCGAGCCTGTAACTGTTCTGCAGTAACCAACTTAAGATAATGCTTGACTAACTGCGCAGCAGCGGGATTGCCAAGTCCCAGGCGCTTGTCCCATTCTCCGTCCCGTCCAATAGATTGAAAGATAGCGCGCATTTTTCCTATATAAGAATCCACTGTATTATACGCTAGGCGTACAGGACAACCACACGGATGCGTTCCTCGTTGCCCAAGGAAATTACAACTATGAAGGTGTATTTGCGTTTTACCAAAGCGATCCTTGTATGCTAGAAAGCGGCAGAGATCGCGAGGTGTGGCAGAGATTAAGGAAACATGTCCTGGCAAGGAGTTGAAAAAGCTTTCTAGTTCTTTTTTGAGAGCATCCTTCTGCTTAGAGTAACTTGTCATTTTGCCGTAGTCAAATAACTGGGTAAGGCGAGCGTCGATAGCATGTAAATCGAAAACACGATTAGAATTAGAGACGGGTGTTAATGACTTGCGAGAATATCCGCATTTCTGGCAAAAACGAAAGTCCCAGTCGTTAGCGTGAGCACACACAGGACATTGGACTGACTGGATGAACAGTTTAGCAACAATTGGCAGTTCCTGTAGGACAAAAACAACAACGTCGTAAAATAAATAAATAAATAATCGAGTAACTAAAGACTAGAAGGTAATGGCCAATGCCCAAAGGTCGCCGGGGAGGCCTGGATGCGGGCTCCAACCTCTTGTTGTAGGTACACGAAGGGCAGTGGTATCCCCGCGCGCTGCCAGCTTCAACACTTTGCCAGATGACGCCTGTAAGAGTGGCCACCAATATTTGCGGGGAAAAACATCAAGCACGAGGAACGTACAGTTCTGTTGGTACGAACGAAGGAAACTAAAGACTGGCCCAACTAGAACGGATGGGGGAAAGACATAAGGTCGACGCATTAGGCTCTGATGTTGTAGTAGATCTTGCGCAAATAAGTTTATCCCTGCCGACGCTGGAGATGGCGCAGGTGTAAAATGGGGTAATGCGTTCCCGAATATGTCCGGCTGTGCATTAGAATCTAGTGCCATGAGGTCCACTGAATGTCCATGGGTACCTCCAAACTCGGTTTGCACGAGATGCCAGAGCTTAGCAGTTAAAGAACTATCCATCAATGACGTTCTCCGGGAAGGTCTATCTGCCGGGTTGGAATGGGTCGGGATATACATAAGGTGGAGTGATAGATTAAATTGGACAGTGGTATGGAACAAGGTTTTGAGAGCATCATTAAGTGATGGGCTTCGAGAGCCTTGATTATTCCAGGCATGAATGACTGCTTGATTGTCGACAAGCAGATCAACATGTGCATTTCAATGGATCGGCGAAAGGAAGTCAAGACCTTAACAATTGCAACTGCTTCCTTTGTTGCGATGTCCCAGTTGTTTTCGTCGGCAGTCCAGTAATCAGAAGCTTCCTGCGGGGTCGCGGAAAGAAGCTTTCCTCCCCAACCAGAATTAGATGCATCCGTGGCAATAGAGATGCGCACATGGCGTTCATCACGCCAAGGTAGGGGGTTATCGAAGTTTTCCAGAAATAACCAATGGCTGATCTCTTGTTTTAGCCGCTCAGAAAGAAAAATAGGCTTGTTGTTATGTAAGATGGAAGAGGAGATAGCTAGATTCATTTCACGTGTGTACAACCGAGCTGCTGGAACAGCCAGGAAAAGGCGACACACTTTCCAGCAAGGCGTTGCAAAACCTTAAGTGGTATATGGGACATGCCAAGAATCTCATGGAGTAACGTAAGGAATTTGTCCTTTTTTTCTGGCATTAAATGAAAGACCTGCCTCTCCGAATCAGCAAGAAAGCCCAAATAGGGCACAACTTTGCGGGGTTGAAGAATAGACTTTTTCAGACCCAAGAAATATCCAAGGAGCACCAGATAATATGTGGCAAGGAAGATCGCTGAGTTCGCGGCCGCGAGGTATTTATCATCCTTTGTAGCCAGGGTAGCATACTGTCCCTTTTGTAAAGACACTTGCAACTGGCCATTATGCCTGTCGTCGATGTAAAGCAGACATGGTATCCCAATCGAACGAAAGAATGTTGTTGGTAAAAGGCCAGTTGTGTGGTAGATATAGGGGGATATTTTCCAACCAAATGGTAATGTATTGTAAACGAAATACCAACCGCCAAACTGGATGCCAAAATACGTACGACTTTCTTCAGTTAGGAGAATGTGGTCGTAACCTGACTTATCGTCTAACACTGTTTGGTAGTGGCCGGCGTCGACGTAACGGGGCAAATCGGTAAGCCGATCTAGAGAGAACGGCATATCTCGCATCCATAGATTAAGGTATCTTGCATCGTGGCATAAACGGGGTTTTGTCGGCTCTACCGTAAGTGGTAACACGAGATGTGGTGGTTGTACAGTACCGACTTTGCCAAGCATTAAAATAGCTCCCGTTTGTAAACGCTCCAGAAGGGTTTTACGCACAAATGATGCGAAAGGACGACAAGATTGATTATTCGGAAAAATCCGGTGGGGTGGTCGATCGGAATTGTACTCCTCTGCTTTGAACCTTCCTTGATATGGTTGAAAATATGGTTCAACCGAAACCTTATTTTTTACCCAACCCAATATTTCAGATTGTTTATCAGGAGGGAGGACATGGGAAATGTCCTGCCAAGCGGAGTAATGGTTATGGAGTTCGCCTGCTTTAAAATGATTTGGATCACGGAAATATACTTCCTCAACATGACCAATGATATCGCCCGCCTGGACTTGATGAACACGATTGAAAAGTTGCTGATTTGCCGCTGTCTCCCCACTGACCTTGACGGGGCGTCCCCGAAAGTTTACCCATTGTTGGTCCGTAAAAGGTGTATCGATTTGTTGTAGATGAAAATCAAAGTCAGAATCCTTTTCCCAGTGCCAATTAGCCTAAAAGGGGAACAAGGAAAACCATAGGAGACCCCGCCAAGTCAACAGGAAGACAACAGCTTTGACCCGAAAATCGGGGGGTTGATTTAGGTACCCTTTTTCGAAACTGCTATATTCCCAATGACTCAGATATAGACATACAAACCACGGACGTGCTTGTTTGTTATTTTCATTCATTCATTTATTGTTTCATTTTTTTTTTTTTTTTTTTTTTTTTTTAACTGCTTATTTTATTGCGGTTTATAACCAAAACATGTTCACAATTCTTTACACTGAAGTCCACATATAAAGGAGAGTTATTAGACAGACTATAAGTTATTGAGCCTTTCGCGTTTCACCAGAAGGGTTCTTGGCTTGGCGAGCCTGGGTCGACCGACGGAACTCATTACAGTCAGCCTTGAAATGCCCCGGTTTATGGCAAAAATAACAGCGCGGAGCTGGTGATGCTCGTGTCGACCGACCGCGTTCGCGATAAGAGAACCATGTTGGCGTTGGACGACGTGACTGTTCTTTACGGAGAGTCTTTTCCACTTTTGCAACAATGTCGAGTACTTTGTCATGGTCTTTGTCACCCAATAATCGACGGATTAGCATTTGAAATTGAGGTGCTGGCAGGTTAACCTTCTCTCTAGCTGTCTGGTATGCCACTCTATAATAATCTCTTTTCTCGTGTGCTTTATCCTTGGCCGTGCTTTGAAGAGAATCCAACATCTCCAAAGCTTCATAGTTATTGAAATCTGTGAGTGGACGAGCTGTATACAGCAACATTCGTCTCCTTAAACTCTCCACAGAAGCCTGGGATACCTCATCTACTGACTGGCGTAATTGACGTAATTCTTCGCGTAGTTGCTAAAGGAAAGAGGGAACACTGTCACTAAGATTATAACCATTAACACGTGCGCCGTGATGATAGGCATATGTTCAGCCACTGGTGCTCTATGAGAATAATTCCATGCTAAGTATCTGTCGTATAATCACTAACTTACACCCAGAAGATTAGAGCATGAAAATCAATCTCGTACAATTTCAGCATAACCATTATATTCAGAGCTCATTTCTGCGATACATTATCAACTGAAACGATAGTTGATTACAACATACTTTACTACAGCGTAACTTCCTTGTACAACAACTACACCAAGAGTTTGTTTGATTGTTGATGTATTTGTATGAACTGCATCACGTAAACAGTGACAATATCTATTATAATATGTATCTGCTTATATCCAAATTTAAGCTTGTTCATTTACAGTCTAACTTCAGCCACCACGGCACAGTGGAGGAAATTTATACAAAGCAAACGAATCGATACCCCGCGAAATTGATCGTGTAAATGCTCTTTAGTGGACTGCCAATCTACGCTGAGCCCCGACTATTGCAGTCAAGAAACTACAACCAAACAAATCCCGCGAGACCCATCGCGTAAAGAGCTATAACAATAGCTTATATTTTATTGTCGTTTATTCATTTGCAATTCACCCTTGACCATACAGTCAAGAAATTACAAACCCAAGCAAATCCCGTGAAATCCATCACGTAAACAGCTAAAACAATAGCTTGTATTTTATTCCTGCTTGTTCCATTTGCAACCACCCTTGACCTTCACCGTCAAGAAATTACAAACCAAGCAAATCGCGCGAAATCCATCGCGTAAACAGCTAAAACAATAGCTTGTGTTTTTATTGTCGTTTATTCATTTGCAACCACCCTTGACCATCAAAGTCAAGAAATTACAAACCAAGCAAATCCCACGAGATCCATCGCGTAAACAACTATAACAATAGCTTGTATTTTATTCCTGCTTGTTCCATTTGCAACCACCCTTGACCATCACAGTCAAGAAATTACAAACCAAGCAAATCCCGCGAAATCCATCGCGTAAACAACTATAACAATAGCTTGTATTTTATTCCTGCTTGTTCCATTTGCAACCACCCTTGACCATCACAGTCAAGAAATTACAAACCAAGCAAATCCCGCGAAATCCATCGCGTAAACAACTATAACAATAGCTTGTGTTTTATTCCCGCTTGAAGCTAATGAAAAAACTCTATTTGATATGTAAATTTCAAGACAGTAGCTCAAAGGGTCACAGATACTAGTGTAATTTGTATTACAATTACACACACATAAGTAGGTCCGCTCAAACATCTCAAGTGACAAATAACAATATAAAAGAGTCGCGCGAAATCGATTATCGCAATGCCTAAGGACCCAACAAGGACTATGATCGGTCATATCTAGATATGTATATCACAGACAGTACGTTGATAGAACGGACGACAAAATAATATGTCGACAAGCATCACACTGGTACCGTAAATTATAGAACTAATAAAATTACGATAAATACGGAATTTTGACGAGACAAGATTTAATACCAACCTCAAGGTCTGGTCCATTAGGATCGCCTTGTGCGGCGCCAGCTTCAACAGCGGCCGGTGGCTGTACAGGTTCATTAATTGGAGGCTGTGGGGCTGCTTGTTGATCATCAGCAATAGGGTATTGAACTTCTGGTTCATCGGCCATAGTGCTATCCTGTTAGAGCTTGGTAACAAAATTTTCGTGGGTCATACACTCGTCTCGTTTCTCCGTCAAGCACTCCGCGTATAAACTGAGCATGAATGGCGTAATCTGTGTTACACGCCCTTCTTTTATGTTCCGCATGTCTAACACACGTGGCTATTTCCTTCCAATCACAAGCAGGGCATTGTTATGGTAAATTTTAACTTTGCATATCATTATACGTGTTGTGAATAGTGTAGGCACTTACCATCATCCTAGACGAATTCGCACTGATCATGGAACAGAAAATGTATATGTCGCCAGGTACATGCTTCATAAATATGGTGTTTCAGTAAATCCTGTTATTACAGGAAGATCTATACACAATCAGCGCATTGAGAGAATGTGGAGGGATGTGTTCGCTTATGTCCTACAGTATTTCCACAATTTATTTTACTTCATGGAGTCTTGCGAACTCCTTGACCCAGACAACGAGGTACACCTTTTTTCGCTGCAATACATTTACATCCCTCGGGTTAATCGGGCATTGGACTATTTTACATCACAGTGGAATAATCATCCAATGTCGACAGAGAGAAATAAAAGCCCGCTACAGACATGGACAGCTGGTTTTTATAGATTTGCTGAATCAAATTATACAGTTGTGCGCGATGTTCTTGATGTTGACAACACAGATTTCACTACCTATGGGATTGATGATCATGGCCCAAGGCCCCAAATTGAGACAAATAATAATGTTGTTGTTCCAGCATCGACCATAGAGCTCAATATGGAAGAAATCCAAAGTCTTCAGGATCAAATTTCCCCATTAATGGAGGACAATGAAAATGGCATACAGTTATATCAAAGAACAGTTGCATTTGTTACTGGAGCTTTAGAAAGTGAGTCAGAAAGTGATTGAACAAAAAGATTAAACAAAATAACAATTTGTAGGAACACAATTTATTTATCATGTTCTAATCAGTAGCACAGCTAGCCTGCTGATTTGTCCACTATATTAATATTTTGGTGTTCACAGACTGTTACAACAACAATTTCAAAAGGAATGAATAATTATAATGACTTAAAAGTTTCATAGCAGGACTAAATATCTTCAGGCTGGCTAAGCCACTGGTCCTAATACATTCCAAATGCCAAAAACCTAACCCAATACACTAATAATATTATATTATTATACTAATAATATTATATTATTATATATTCATTGTCTTTTTGTAATCATTGGAAGTTCACATCACTCTAAAACTGCAAAACATGTATGAATAATGTAATGTAACAGTAACATTTAAAAAACTATAGTAACAGGAAAAATATAGTTTTCATCATCAAGTTCTATAAAATCACTTATATATGACCAAATCCACCACATTCAGTCAGCGATGATATCAGCAATTCCCCAAGTTCACGAGAGCTGCATGAATGAATTGGTAATGTCAAGCTTAGTGAGCAAGTTGATGCAACAGGTCTGCACTTACATCCATTTGAACAACCATGAAGAAACTTAAGTTTGATTGCTGATGGAAAACCAATGGGAGGAACCTGAAAGGTTCCTGTTATGAACTTCACCATGTGTTTCAAAGCAAGGTCAGGAACTTCATCAATGCCTGATAGATTTGGAACAAGAATTTAAAATATCTTAAATAATTTAAAATAACTTAAATAACATATTGTTTGGTTGGATTTCTAGAATTTGTTAATGCTTTTTATTCACTAATACCTTCATGTCCAAGAAGAAGAACAAAATCTGTAAAATATTTAAAAATATCTTCCTCTTTATCTTTTAACATCTGCTGAGTGCTATAGATCACATTCAGGGAATCAATAAACATTTCCGGTGTTACATCATAAATGGAGCTTGGGGTGAATATTTCTTTAAAGAGTTGAGGGTGATTCTTGATGCAGCATAAAAGGTCAAAGTGCTGAAGTCCCTCCTCCAGGTCCTTCAGAACTGGTATCCTTGGAGCCAACAATTCATTAACACAAATTGATCTATAAAAAGCAAATTATATATATATATATATATATATATATATATATATATATATATATATATATATATATATAATCCAATATAACCAGGGAGCAGCGTGGCAGTGTCTTCAAACAACTTGGCATCAAATGTGGTATAACAATTAACTGCCTAAAATAGACAAAACACTCCTTGAGGCCCTCAGGTCGAAACGTCAAGAAGTGTTTTGTCTATTTTAGGCAGTTGTTATACCACATTTGATAATAATATTATATATAGTTATAGTCTACCTGATTAATTTCTCTTTGTTTCCAAGTGTCTCACGTGAAGGTATACCTCTATACCCAACAGAGCCTAAAACGGTAAGGACATTGTCCTCCTCTAATACCTGCTGGAGCTCAATATCGGAATTGGCTGTGTTAATCTACAAAATATCAATCAGATTTTGATGTCAACAAATTTGCATTTCTTCAATCTACACAACAATGTATAAATGTTTTCCATTTCCTATATATGTACCTAGGCTACCACTTACCTTAACTGCAATGCTTTTAACAGATTCATCTTCAATATCTTCATGACTTAAAGGCACATGATGAAGACCATATGCTAAGTAGTCATAAACCCAAGTACTGATGAAATTAGGAGCTGGTCCACCCTGGACAATGCTACAGGCCATCAATAAACCAGCAGCTTTAAAAAGGCCTTCAGTAAGTGAGATAGTACTTGCAACAGGTGCACCATTGCAAAATAAACGAATCTTCATTTGCTCCAAGGTCTCTAAATAAAAATTTGTAACAAATATTAGCAATAACTTTCCAGTTCTAAAAACTTCAAATCAAATTAAGGGTAAATAATATCTAAAATCAGTGGAAAACTAATAATCTGAGGAAAGAAAGTTCTACAAAAATGCCATAATTTTCTGTTGGTTAATGTTTGATGTAGCAAGAAGTTCACTCTTTGGATTAATTTTGGCAAAACACTCCAAACAATATGTGATTACATAAGTGGCAATATTCTGATGTAGGCCAGATTTAACCTTGCAGGCAAAGGCACTCAATTGAGTCAAATCCCCATACATTCTTTACCCTGAATTGCACAAAATGTTCACAAGTGAATACATGTGTCAAAATGGGTGAAAAGTTAATAAACAGTAAGGCATATTTAACTAAGGTACAGTATTGAAGTCATAACCACAGCATAACAAATACAGAACAACAAACCTGTAAAAAACTCTCGTCTAGGGCCACCTCCATCGATGGCTGGCTCCCCAATAAAGATTACTTTTAGTGTATTCTGTGGCTTGAACCATTTACAATTTCTCGTAACATTAACAAAGTCCTCCCACAGACGTTTTCTTCTGACATAGATGGATGTTAATTCAGGTTTGACATTTCTTCTCAAATTAGTTAAACATTCGGTGATGGAGGTTGGGCAAGGAATATCTTCTGCTGAAGTATTGAAATCCACTTCAGGTACATTAACATCCTGCATCACAAGTTCGCCATAGGTTGTATGGCTTGGCAACAATCCTTCTGCTGAGTCAGCACAACGGTCTGCATGCACAGCAATTTCTTCACGTGGAAAGGACACTGTGCATGTTGGGCATGTAATCATAACCTGGAGGGTTGTTTCATCATTTTGACAAGGTACATCATCACCATTAAATTCAAATGGTGAGATGAGCAACAGATTGTCATTATTATTGTCCTCAATAACATTATCGTTGCTGTTAATCACTTCTACTTCTGAAGGTACACCACTATTTGACTGCTTTGGTTCTCCAACAGATTCTTCTGCGAAATCGTTGTCACTGCTCTCAACATCACTCATTAGCTCATTTTCCTCAAGTAGTTTCAATCTGCAAGGTATCTTCTTTGTTGCACGAACATATATTGGCCCTTGCTTTGACAGGTATTTCACTATTTTGCCATCATAAACCTTGCACCCTGGGTCAATTATCTTGTTTCCAACTGCTCGGACGAAAGAAAACTTGGGCTCTGGGAAGGAACCTATGTGTTCTGCGAACATTTCGCCAATCAATTTTCTTAAATCTTGCTCGTTCATATTGTCGCTGATTTCAACGGCCGAATGGGCAAGCACTTTCTCATAAAGCTCTTCTCTCTTCCAACCTCGAGGAACAGTATCTATGTCGGGCGACGGTAGCATCACGACATCCTTTAAACATGCGGCTTTGACACTAACTGTGTTTACATTTTCGCTGCGTTTTCGTTTTTGACCTTGCAGTTGCTTTCTTCCACGCTTTGTTGACTTATAGCTTCGCGAGGGGTTAAAGTTGGTTGACCGACAAAGACGATCTGGTTGATTTGCATCTTCGATATTCGCGGAAGCAGAATTTGAACTTTGGCTTTGATTTGAGACATTTGACTGATTTCCTCTCAACGCACCAATACTCGGAAATAACCGGTTGACTTCACTCTCTACTGATTCATTTTCCCGATTTTGAACTTGATGTTGATTATTTGTATTATTTGCGGACCTGATATTTTCCACAGCAGATATCAATCGGTTGAATAACTCTTCCGCCATAACAGGACAATAGGGCAGTTTCCCGCCAATTTCATGACAGTGAGCCCGCAATTTAACTTTTCAGCGGTAATTCTTGAGCCCGCGATCAGTTTATATGAAACTTGGTTTATATTTCTAAACTGATTTAAATTTGGAAATTGATTTATATTGTGAAATGGTTTATATTTCAAAATAGGTTTATATTTTCAGAATAATTTATACTTTTTAACTGGTTTATGTTTCAGAATTAGTTTAAATTTTACAATCGGTTTATAAATGGACAAATGGGTAAATAATTTCGAAATAAGTGTCATATTCATAAAATAAGTATTTTTGTCCATCATGGCGCGTCATAAATAAATGTCAATCAAATGTAAATCATTAGTAATAGAATATATAAACTAGAAATACATGCATGCAGCAACCCCTTGCCATTTCAAACGAAGCAAAATATTTCCTGAGCTAGCCAGACCTAACCTTCAATATTATGAAATGTCCTAAATGTAAAGCCGATAGCTGATGTTTCAAATTTTTCAGAAACAAACACAGACGTAAAGGTAAAGTGAAATCACCCGTTTTCCTGCTGCTTTCAGATGCATTAAGTTATAGACTTTCACAGTTTAAGTGAGAGTTAATACTTCACTATAGCTAAACCTTCAAAACATCAAAACAGCACGAATAATATAAATAACTAAGCAGTGAACGTCGAATGTTGTTTTTCGATTATTAAATTCATGCAGTGATTGCAGTCGACTCTATAAACCTTTAAAGTGATATTTGTTATATTAAAACCCCGAATTACACTTTTAAGAACTCTTCTTGAAGTTAAAACGATGATGTAAAGCCTTAAATAGTCGGTTACGTCTTCGCAAAACCGAGCAAAACGACGTACTGTACCAAGGTCATAAAATGTATTCGTACAGCAAACACAAAATAAACCTCAAAATAAACAAAATAGACTCCTACCATTTCAAGGATTATAAACGAGTTGTTCCTTTTCATCGCTAATTCTTCCAGTTCTGATAATATTTTAAACTCTTCCCAGTGTTTTATCTGTTATTTGATTCCACATTTCATATTGTGTTTTCGAAACATTTTTTTAAAAAATAGTTTGCAAAATGACAGTTAAATTGCTGACGTTTTTCACTGAAACACAAACGTTTCGTCTTAGCCAATCAGCAAGTTGCTAATTACCAGTCGTCACTCGTTCAAATTTTGCGCGTGCGCACAAGTACCATGACCATTGAACGTCCATGGTCCAAATTTAGGCGACTTTGGATTCCGCTATGTTCTCCCGGGTCCCGGGTGTAATTCCTAATCTCCGGGCGGAATTAGTACCCTCGCACGGTGCTCCGCACTGGCTCGGGGATTTGTAATCGATCTAAAGTAAGTTTTCATCACAACAGTTGCATGCAAAAACTGTTGTAAACGACATGTCAACTGTTGCTGTTGTTGGACAAACGAGGAAATCGGCTGGGCAAAAACCTTTCAAGGTATTCCCGAGTTTGTTCCAGCAACATGGGCTGGTTGGTTAACGACTGCGGGGAAAAAGCACGCTGGAGACAAGAGCTGGAAATTTTTTAAAGAAGGATATTTTTGACAATTATATCGGAAAGACAGGCGATAAGTTTGCTTTTAGAGCAAGATGTCACAGATCATTAAAAAAGAACGAGAAAGCGCATTATTTACATCTTTTAGTTGATGAAAAAGACCGTAAAGCCTGTATATATGTTGCCCATTGTTCTTGCAGTGGAGGCAGTGGTGGACACTGCAATCACGTATTTGCATTTGTATTTCAACTAAATGATTATTCTTCCTCAAAAATTAACGAGATACCAAGTGCTGTAACATGCACAAGTAAACCACAAACTTGGCACATACCAAGGGCAACATCCATTTGTCCTATGCCAGTTATGGCAACACATTATGCACGTTCAGCAACTGATAAAAATACAAGAAAGCGAAAACCGGTAACTGCGAAACTGTATGATGCATGAAGTGAAAATGCTCGCAATTGCTTGTCAAAGCAGGAAGTTATGGATGAAGTTCCTCGGCTTAAGACTAAGGCAAAACCACCTCCTTTCTCATATCTACTTGCTGACCAGGAACCTTCTGTGCTTGTAAACACTGTGTTTGGAAATGTTGCTATTGGATCAATTTTGTCATATCAGCTGCAAGATATTGGTAAACCGTCAACAACTTTTTATGCAACATAAATTTATGCAGTGTTGACCAAGATTTAGAACCAACTTTATTCCCTGATATCCCATTGGTAGATAGTTCTAACGAAATTAAAAATTGGAATGCTGGAAACGTTTTGGATTTTTTTACACAACATATAGTCATCAATAAAGAAGATGCAGTTGCCGTGGAAAAAAGAACAGTTTTACAAGGAGAGTCCACTGAGTGGCTTGAAGAGCACCAAAAAAGATTGACTGCATCAGGGTTTGGGAAAGTTATTTTCAGAGTGCACAGTCCATCAGAGTCAATGAACAAAAATCTATTTAATCAGAAAGATCTGTCAAATGTGAGGTCCATTGCTCATGGCAAATCAAAAGAGAAAGTTGCCAGGACAATATACTCAAATAAAATGCAAAAACAACTATCTAGTAAGTTTATTGTGTATGATGCTGGTCTTGTACACACATACAGCATACAAAACTATAGATATTTACAATATTATACAATATAACGGGGCAATAATTGACCATAAAAATTCTCATATGATTGAATGCTTCCTTAATCAAACTCCTAGAGTCGCATGCAGAAATGCCACATCATGCATGGGACTCAACTTTGCTATATGACGGATTAATCCCCGTAAAATTTACAAGGCATTTCGCAAATAAAGTAACGATTTCGCAGCTTTAAATTTATGCACTTTCCCTGAAGTTGTTCAGGATGGATAGCTAGTGTTCTGTTTGTGTTCACACATTCTTTTACAAAATGTGATGCAACTTTACACTCAGTATTTGAAAACAGCGGCCTTTCTTCGCACGGAATTACTGAGCTCTTTTGCAATCACAAAATAGCACTTTTCCCATTGACATGCCTGTAATTCAGCCTCAATGCACAGACAATCTGGTTTGGCAATGTAAAGCCCAACAACGACACCATACTTGATTGTAGAACTATGGATACGAACATGGTAATCGTGGTGCTTTTGGACTCTTTTATAGCTTTCCGACGTATACAGCACGTGATTTACAATAAACCTTGTGAAGTATGTAACTGACCGATTGACAACATCTTTTCCAATCATTGAGGCCAGCGAAATTGCTTCGGATGCTGTGAGACGTTTTGACTGTCCATTTCCAAGTCCAGTCACTGTGTTAGTAAGAATCCGCTCGCTTTGCTTTAGTACTCTTTCCTTAAAAAGTTTAGTGAACAAGTGCTTCACCCTTGGACATGCGTCATCTCGGGTACACTCTCGTGCAATGGCAGGCAATTTCTGTAACAAAATGAAAGTATCACATATCTGTTGAGGAACATATTGCGTCCCATTAAACATCTTAAGTAGCATGTGATTGTTGGCTTCAAATGCAAATGCAGATGTTGCCCAAAGAGGTCCACAGTTCTTTACTCCGTCAGCCAAATGCGTCATAAGATGAACATTAAAAGTACAATTGGTTAAACCATATAAAGTTTCCATATCGGTTGCAAATTTAGCAAGACACGCCTTGGCACGTGACAGCATCTCATCACTAATCTCGACACCAAGCAAAGTGTAGACGCCGTGAACTAGCAGAAAGAAATGTTCCAAATACTTACGAGATAACAAGCCATCCAAAACCACAAGGCCATAGAGAAGAAATGCTCGCCACTCTGATGCTTTCCAAAATTTTCTGTCACTCACAGACCTTGGTGCTCATGTTATCTCAGAGGGAGGAGATATTGCAGCCAAACGCTCATCTATCACCCTGACTTTCCTTCCTAAATAAAAGTCCTTTTCGTGGTTTGTCGAATCAAACCAAAGGTTAGAGAGTTGACGAACGACTCCCTGACACACAGAATGCATATACTCAGGCGTGAAGCCTTTCACCGTGTCAAAGGTCGGGAGGACATCTATAAGTGAGGCCCCTTTCACACCTTTTACAGGCTCTTTTAGGCTCTCGGCTTTGAGGGCATGTGCTGCTTGACGTTGTGACGTCCTTGGTGTTTGTTGACCACGCTGTGGATAATATCTGGTTGGAGGTCCCCTGTTATGGGTAATTGGCATGCCTTCGTGTTCACACCAATCACACCCTGATTTGCCATTAAACTGCTTGCAGTTTCATAATATGGCCCGAGCTGGACTATCGCTCGAGCATATAAGAGCAAACACTTTGCGAGGGGTCACTTCTTCATTTAAAAGAAACCCATCTTCTTCCAATTCTTTGCATTCTTTTACAAATGCTTCTAGAAATGTGTTCATCCTTGGTTTGGCACCGAACCACAATCCAGTGAGAAGAATGTTCTTTGAACGAAGGTGTGGCGGCAGCTCATTAATCATACATTGGATTGGCCAAATAGAGTACTGGGATGACTTAAAAACAGGTATGCCATCAGCATTCCAAGTCAGAGAAAAGTCATTCTTTGTCATACCATTTTTTATTAGCTTTTTATATAGTTCACCTGTTGTAACATCCGATATAACACTTGATTGTTTTAGAGTTTCCAAATCCCTGTTGGTTAGACACTGCAGGATCAGATAAGAGCTGCTTCAGTTGTTCTTTTAGGGGAATATGCAGAAAAAATGCACCATTCTTCAAGCTACTTTCGTGGTTAAATGGTGTACCACAATTGTCACAGTCTCTATTCTCCTGGCTTGTTCCCATGTACGACAAACATGATGCACAATAAAAATGAATCTAAAGTAACATGTACATTAAAGTGAACATGTGCACATAATTATCTCTGAAACTATAGGGTATCACACTCATTAGGAAGACAAGCCTAACATTGTACTCCCAATTTGATAATAAATAATATTGGTGTTCATTGCCCAAGGCAGGTAATAAAGCCAGTGTCCATGTTGTATCTAATGTACTGCTAAATTTTGCAGCTCCTCTAAGTTCAATGCTTATTTACAATATCCTTGGAGTTGATTACTTTAATAACAAATTTTCGGACAGACAAAATTATCCACATTAAAAGTATACATACTTTAACAATTTTGTACAAATAAAACCAATACTTGTGGTGGAGTTGTATAAAGCAGGGGCCATTTAAAATTGCAGATCAAATATTTTAAAGAATTATCTGCTACTAACCTGAAAGTCATCTACATTAATCACTTTGTAGAACTTGTATTTGTTTGGTGGGAAAGTACTTGGTAGAAACAAACTTAAAATGTCCAGCAAATCATTCAGAACAACATCGGTTAGATTGTTCTTCAACAAAAATGCAACAATCAGAAGAATACTTTGGGCACTTGTCACAAAAGCACCAGGATATATAGGTTCATTTCCATTTTCAATGTTCCATGCCTAAAAATTAATATATGGTACTAAATTAAAATAGAGTTATTGACATTGTAGTTACAAGTACATGTATGCGTGATGTGTGCCAGGGCATCAATTATGACATTTGTGTCAAACAACTCCATAGTTTCTGTAATTGTGAGCCTTTGCCTTGATTTGTATTTCTGGCATAATTACCTCAAAGGTAGCTTCATCTTGGTTTGGAACTTCTGGTATATCCACATTGTCATAGCCATCATCAATATTGGTGATATTAACATCTTGATGCTATAAGACATAACATACAATTAGTTGTAAAATTAGCTGCTTCAACACCATACTTTTCAGTAAAAAACTTCTGGTCTTTGCCATAAGTTTATCATCGTCACAGGAAGCAGTTTGTTTGAAAATATTGCATGATGGCCAATCATAATGTTGAAGAAATGTGGGATCAATTTCTTGTCAGTAGGTTAGATAATATGACCTATAATAAATATACAAATTTAAATATTATGTCAGCAAGATAATGCACACACGTGTTTCGTGACATAATCCTTACCTGCAGTGTTTCGTGTCCTTGCACAATACCATTGATATGAAAATTAGAATTGTTTTCATTCTCGTCATGTGGGTTTTGGTCAATATTTTGTACCTAGATTGGACGTATAAACAAGTTCTTTATTACTTAGTTGCTATATTACCTGATTTACTAAATTTTTCAATAGGAATTTCCGTTCAAACTATAGAGGATACATATTCACAAAGATACACCCCTGAGGAATTCTAGTATTATTTTCACTTCCATAATAAATTGCAGGCGTGATATATCTATGTCATCCCTGAGGAAGCAATATAAATGTTAAATCTAAGGAATTTCAGGCCTTAAATATCCGAAGAATTTGACATGGATATCCAAAGGGATATGGAAAATCCGAAAAATATGAAATCAAATACCCAATAAACACGACGATATTCTTGTTTATCGTCACATGGATATAATTTTGTCATTTCCAATCAGTAAATAGAGAATTGATTTATCAGTGGCTTTAGGTATTAAATGATTTATACGTAAATAATATTTTTATTGACCAAAACACCGGATGAAGCTTCTTGATCAATACTGTTGAACAGGAAAAAAGAGGAACACTTTTATCCTTTTTATATGAAATACAAAAAATATATATCGAAAGCCGAAAATATTTTCATAAAAACCAGGAGGGAGATGGACACAGTTTCCACTCCAATCAGAGATTTGAAAGTTGTGTGAGACTTATAAGTGCTGTAGGTTTCACTGTGTTTCTGAAGAGCACTTGGTACTTGAACTTTAATTTCTGTTGCATCAATGATGATAACATTGGTTGGATATTTTTCCTTGAAATCAACAGGGGCATTATTAAGGATTATATCCCTGTGTGGCCAAACTTTCAAGCTACCTAAGGTAAGGTAAAGATAGTTTATCCAAGTTAAAATTATATTTGTGACACTCCCCTCAGAAATATTAAATCTTTCTCCAAGGTCGATATTTGTCAATGCCATTCTTAATTTCATCAAAGTAAGCAAAAACTCATTTTCAACAAGAAGTTTATGGGAATTCAATTTTGTTTTTAATAAACCAGCAACAGAATCAGGACAATTCTCTTTTTCATCATTCTCAGGTTCTGTGTTATTGTCAGACTCATTAAACAACTGCTCTGTGTCAATATAACTTTGCCGTGCTCGCTTAGTATTCCAATAAACAAGACGTGTTCTGTCAAGACCAGGCAGGATAAATGAAAGTACCCTCATAAATTCTTCACACGAAGTGAAACCAGTAAAATGACAGAATAATTTTTCCTCCTTCTTTGGATTGTTGAAACACTTGCTTTTTAGATGATTAAAAGAAAACTGATGCTCACATGATCTTCCTTTCGCACAAAGATTACCACACACTGTTTGTGTTTCCCTTGAAACTGAGGACCGCGAGATACTATCTTGTATTGAAACATCGCCTTGTCCTTTTGACATTGCTAGTGAACTACCGGTAGCTGCTAATTCTTTCCTTCCTAAATTGTTATATATTCTTTCCAGCGGTCTACGCGGTTTTTCTGATTTTTCTGGTGACCATTTAAAAATAGAAGGAATTACATTCATCTTCAATCTTTTACTTTTGCATCAGGTTCAATAAAATCGTCTTTCTTAAAGTGCTCGCTACAAATTTTTGTGTGTTTATTGACAGTGAAATATCTTGGATCGCGTCGTATTTTTGTGACCCAAACTTTCCATATCCTTTTATTTTCAATAGGCAACCGGTGCCAAGATAAATCCTTCCTTGTAGCTGAGCTATTTTTGCACTCCCCTGCACAACAATAATGAGGCATTATCAGTGTGACCAGACTTTCTCAGAGAAAATTACTAAGCCAAGCCCTAAAAATAACTAAAATCAACAAAAAATTACCAAACATAACCGGAAGCATCGAAGTAACGCCCCCCCCCCTCCCAGAATTGGTGGCTTTAATTTCGTTCCCAGTCTTTTTACGTTGATACTGACATTAATATATAGCAGAGAAATAAAAGATCAACAAACTTGGAAAATGGACTGCAGCTAGGCCAGCCAAAAAATGGGAAAGCAGTTTTTTTGCCTTGTATATTCATTTTATATACATGCAAATATCAACCTTATCTACAGAGAGCAGAGACCAGCAATGAAAGGGCAGTTTTCCATTACGTTGCAGGTGAAGTGGCCGTAAAGGATTTTTTCATGTGAGCGTGTGACAGGCTTCAAAAACAACGCGCGCTTTGCCCAGGCGGGCACAATGAACGTTATGGAAAACTGCCTTTATAATAACTAAACAACATTACAATATAAAATAGAATTGAAATATTCAAACAGTTTATCTGTCTAGTCAGAGTACTTAAACACTATTGCGAGCATTCTTCTTCTTCATCATCGGCAGCAGACATAGCTTTGTCTTCCGTCACCTCATCACCCTATATCGCTCGAACGTTGGTGTACATTGTTTGGTTACACCTGTCAATCATGGATCTGGTCGGTTCAAATACGTGACACGAACCTGCATTGCTTTTAATTCCATCTTTTACAAAAATGACCGATGCAACCCCTTCCGTCGAAAATCGATTTCTGTGTTTGGTTTTAATCAGGTTTACTTGAGAGAAGACACGCCCGCAGTCGGCATTGCTCACTGGTAAACATAACATCGCTTTAACAAAGGTTCCTAAGATCTGATACTTCTCATTCACTACAGCACAGGTATCAGCTAGATTTGATATTTCATTGTCCAGTGTGAAATCTCTCCATTCTTGATCCAGTTGCTGCATCTTTTCTGGGGAACAACATTTGGAAATCTGGCTGCAACATTTGCAATGCTTCCAATCGTGCCGGACATTGCTACTTGTGGATCCGTGTCTGTTGTGTCAGATCCTGTCTGTTGTGTGTTTATCGTGTAATATCAGTGTATTGTAGTTTAGGTAAGGGATTTTATTCTTTATGTGCGTGGACTGTGAAGCAAAAGAGCAAGTGGTGTACTGAATGCATGTGATGTAAGTTTTAATATATTGTGCACTACTGACTTTGTCAATACAATAAATATATAGCAATTTACTATAGCATTGCTTTGTGGACACACACTTCTGCAAATTGTGGAGGTTTTTGGGTATTCTTTTTTTTAATAATTATTCCAATATAAAATAGTTGTTTAAGATTTGTGGACTCTCCTATTACTAATCAATTTCCTTTTACTGTATGATTCCATTTGGAAGAAGATGTAAATGACTGAAATTTAGGGTTCCTTTTTGTATTAATCATTTTGCCTTTTTGTTATAATTATTTACTTTGTTGCAAACAAAATGGGTGTCGGAAATTCGGAGTCCATTTTGGCAACCATTGTGCCCTTTTCGTACAATTGCCCTATTGTAAGCAAAATGAGTGTCTGAAATTCAGAGTCCTTTTTTGTCATCATTTTGCCATTTTTTCATAATTATTTACTTTATTGCGAACAAAATGGGTGTATGAAATTCGGAGTCCATTTTGGTAACCATTCTGCCATTTTGTTATAAATGTCTCATTCCATTAGCAAATTGGGTGTCTGAAATTCGGAGTCCCTTTTTGTAATCATTTTGCCATTTTTTCATAATTATTTACTTTCTTGCAAACAAAATGGGTGTCCGAAATTCGGAGTCCATTTTGGTAACCATTCTGTTAACCATTTTGTTATGAATGTCCCATTGCATTAGCAATTAAATTGGGTGTCTGAAATTTGGAGTCCCTTTTTGTAATCATTTTGCCATGATTATTTACTTTACTGCAAACAAGATGGGTGTCCGAAATTCGTAGTCCCATTTTGTAATCATTTTGCCATTTTTTTTATAATTGCGCCTCTGCGAGTAAAAGGTCGGCGTTAGATCATATCGAACTAACGTACATGACGTCATAAATTTTGCAATAACGGAAGTATAATAACAGAAGTCTTACCAACCTCGTACCCAGGGTCTTTTACCTACGCTCCTCAGACCACGCTGCGGCGAAGACCCTGGTTGCGGCTGGTCACGTGAACCCCTAGAAATTGGGGGTAATTCGAATTGGCGCCTCTTTGCCTCTTAGGGAGGAGTGGTACAGGGGAATTGTTAAAAAGCCAGGAGATTGATCATCAGGAGTGAAACGAAAACATCTCAGCACTTTGTTGGCCTTGTCGGTTTTGCTTTTATTTTATATGAAATATGTCACCGCACAAAAACTTTTCACTCCTCTTTGCTTTAATGTGCGTCGTTGGAGGTATGTTTTGCACCTTGAATTCGGAGCGCATAGTTATAATCGAATGCAGACTTAAAAAAACTTCAGTATCGGTTGCTCCGAAGTCCGAAGCTATGGCACAGCGAAAGGAAACTACAAAGAAAATTTATCCAAAATCTGATTTGTTGTCGGAGTGCAAGTGTCGCCTTTGTGCTGGCGTTTTCGATAAGAAGCACTGCAAAAATTTATTTCTAGTGCGAAATAAAAGCCTTCTTTGTGTCTTAGAATTTGTAAATGGTGGAACTCTACCGAATGAGGACGGGCTTCCTAAACTTTTATGTCGGCCTTGCGAGAGAAGGCTTGACAATTTTGCCAAGTTTAGGAGAATAGTGACTGGAACCCAAAGTTCTTTGACATCGAAAAAGAGATGCATCAACGAATCATCGCCATCGATCTGTAGCCATGAGCAGCATTAAGAATTCGAGAACCAGTGAGGCAGATGGAAGTGTGGGCTCTCGCCGCAGCTTGTCTTTTGATACTGCAATTGATTCAACGCTACAAGAAATTGCCCCTTACCAGGTAAATCTTGTAAACAGTAAATTAAAATAGTTTACGGGTAGTACTATAATAATAAATTTCAGTCCTTAACATTATGCAAAATTGTTACATTTTGCTAGGACGCGTCATTCGATGAAATACTGAAAAGGATTAATGATGAATTGCGTGAAGTAGCTAGAAGAGAGACGAATTCAAAGCTTCGCAGCCGTCATTTTGAGAGATTGAGCACCTTTTCACCAGAGCAAATCATAGACGAGTTGCGCACGATATGCCCTGCGACTTACAGAATTTTAGCAGAAATGTTGGAACTCAATATTTCGGAAACGCGGATTGTTCCAATGACATTGATATACGGGGTGATTATGTTCAAAAGATGCCACGAGTTGAGTTATTTCCAGCGTATTAACAGCGTAATTCTGGCGGATAGTGGTGTGAATACCGAGGTAAACATGCAATGTGATATTATTTGTTCTTTTCCTTTAATTGTGGGTATTGAGTATAAGAGTTTTTTTTCTACTTCTCAAGACTGCCGGTTGATTCGGTGTAAAAAAGTATCTACAGGCCAAGGGAGGATAAACAATAGCCTAGTTTCAGTTATAAGTCATATAACTCTATGGACTGCAAATGTTTATTCAGCTGTTTGAGATTTCTCATTAAATGAGCTTAATGTGTCATCCCTATCCGCCGATCCCACTGTTACAAAGTTTTTGTCTTTTTTTTTGAACTTGTTCCAATTATAATAAATGCAAATTAACTTTGATTCCCAATTCCTTGCAATCGCCAGTAAGACGATTATGCCCTTTATTGATTACGTTTTTTTATATATATTCAGCAATAGGCAAAATGTGAGATAGGTAAACATGTGCCTCATGCTTTTCAATATCAAAGGCTTTTATCTTCTCTGCATTCTCTGCGGCACGCATTAGACTTTGTACAGGAAGTTCTCCAGTGCAGATTGCAGATGTTAAAGGTCAAACAGAAGTCTGTTTGAGCTTTGTTGACTGTCAAATAAAATTTTTTGATTAGTTATAAACATGAAGTGATACAATACCTACAATATTTTTTAAGGTATATGAGAGGTTTAATAAGTATGGTATATGCTCGAAAAGACAAAGAAATATACTATTCAAGATGAGATTGGCGATCTGATCATCTGATATGCGATCTGATCATCAAAACAAAAGTGTGCATGCTGTTGGAACATCTATAGTTTTTGATCGCATATCATCAAGCCATTTGCAAGATGAAGAGCCCCAGCAGTCGTTAGCTCATACTGACATAGTCAAGTTGGTTGGTCTAAGAGATGATGACCTGGCAAAGCAACACCAAGCATACAAAATGATAGCGGCAAAAATCATGTGTGAGAACATCCCTGCATTTGACTTTATAAAGGATTTGGTAAACAGCATTGACCAGTTTTCCATGTATGGTGACCAAATGAAAGCTAAATCAATTGTTGTGCCATTTCCAGTTCTTTTAAAGAATGAAAAGAAATATGGCGAGATTGTCGATGTTCTGGATCAGCTTGAAACATGGGTCCATAAGATTTTTGCTAAAGCTGGACACATTCCAGATAGTGACACATACAATGACTGCAGTCAGTCTCATTCTGAAGATGAACAACACCTACTCCTGCCTGCAACTACTTCTAGACCAGATCAACCATTGTCACATGTACATCCTGTAGCTGACCCTAATGACCCTTTGGCAACAGTTAGAGTACCCTATTATGGTGATCAACTCACTAGAGTACGCCTGGCTGGTGCAAAAGATTTAAGAGCTGGATGTCATACAGCACGAGATCGACTGGATCATATTCATCCAATAAAGGTTGCGGATTGGCACTGTAAAAGAAGTTTTTTGAAGGTACAAATTGTGTCATGATAAAATGGCACCCAGTATATAATAACTGCATAACCCACATCCACCCCATCATTACTAAAAAAAATGCCTAAATCAAAACAACCAAAAGCTTTTTATTCTTTAACACCTGTTGGACATAGGTGAACCCCTACTCCTTAATCTAGCTATTACTTCCGAAATACTTCCTCAACATATCTCCCTAATCTTCTAAATTAGAATACATCCCCTACCAAGATCCTAAAAAGTTACTAAGCTCACGCTTAAATTCTTTTTAGGGTCTCGTCTTCCACATAGTTTTTCTACTAAAACTATTATTTAATGATTAATCATTAATGACTCATTTTTTATTGTTTATTTTTTAGCTTATATTTAAGATGCTATATAAAAATTCTACACCAGCAAGGGGTACACTGAGGTATTTCAGAGAGAAATTACAACGCAGAAATGTTACCCAGGATATTAAGCATTATGAGGATTGTGAACAACTATTTCTCACGGTCGGCAGGGCATACACCATTGTAGCATTGCTACACTTTTTTGGAATAGATGATATCAATGAGTCTCCACAAATCCATATTCCACCACATGATGTACTGCATGGTGATGGGGAAAAACAACAGTACTTTGATGATGTTCTGGATAAGTTTGTGGATGAGTACTTGTTTCCAGCTCAAGATAACTCTGAGTCGGGTGAGGAGTCAGAAGATGAGGACCACATTGATAGGGTAAGGGAATATTCATTATGCCTTTTAAGATTATTTTTTAACCTTCAATGTGTTAAAGAAGCAGTGAAATTGGGGGACGGTGATTGGCTTGCATCTCTACGAAAGGTGCTTTTGAAACATTTTAAAAGTCATGCAGGTCATAACACTTATGCCATTGAGATGCTAATCAGCATCTTGCAGGATGAAGTGTTTCTGACAAAGAGACAGGCTCATCAAACTTCGTTGGGCTTCTACTGTTAACTGGAAGGGTGGTGCAGCAAACAATATTGAAATTGATCTTCTTCAAGAAAACCTCAATCGAGAATTGAAAAAAGGTGTCAAAGGAATGGGAGCTAATAAAACACCCCAGGCAATTGAACGGTTAAGTAGAGCTGCTGGGGGCACTGCTGAAATCATCAGCAACTTTGACCACACTGTAGGGATCAAGAAGAAGGCATCATCTCACAAGCACAAGTCTTCTGAGAAGGATGAAAAAATTATCCTTTCTGATCTTTAGAATTGAAACCATTTGAGAATATTGGTGATCGTTCTCATGATGGTTTTTCAGATATATCTTCAGATCCATTAGCAAAATTAGACAATGCTGCTTTTATGATTGGCTAAATAAACACAAAAGGAACATTACAAAGCACGGACCAGTAGACACATCAGATGATGAAGAATTATGAATATTGAAAATGCAAACAAACTGAAACAGCAGTAATTTAATTATAAGACTATAGCACTGAATGATTAACTAGACTATTATAGTATGGAAATATTAACTTTTTGGCCACTGCATAGAATTTTCCAAACCAAACCAAAGGGCCTTAAGCAGATGAGTTAGTGTGCAAATCTTTAACGTATTAACTCTTTAGAAAAAAGTCCTTAAGTCGAAACACCAGGTTTTTTGTATATCCATATATACAAAAAACCTGGTGTTTCGACTTAAGGACTGCCTTATTAGTTATAATATAACAATAAAACTATTTAAGATTATTCAGAGACATTTGTTAAAAAGATTGGTGAAGAAAACTTTAATTGAAATGGCTGTATGGTTACTATAATTATTATATACATCAAAATTTACATTTACTTGTACATATACTGTACTAGTATTAGCAGGTTTATTAAACAGCTAAACCACACTCAATACATAAGCATTGTGTTTGCAAACACTGCAGCATGAATGTTTTGGTGAAACTGCTTCAGGCTGGCAAATGTCAAGAAATTGCAGCAGTAGAGTACGCAAGCACTGATCATCACTGTGACAATACATTCGTACTTCATCCTGGAACCCTGGTTTGTTCTTAGCAATGTCTCTGTTATTGTAATACAGTATGGCTTTTGAAGGTTTTCCATCTCGACCTGCTCTGCCAGTTTCTTGGAGATATTCTCTAATGGTTCTTGGTGGCCCAATATGTATAATTTGCCTAATTGAGGGAATGTCCACCCCCATTCCAAAGGCAACTGTAGCTAAAACCAGCATTATTTTTGATGACTGCAGACTTAATTGTTCTAAAGTTCCTTGTTTCATCTTTGCTGTTTGTGGAGCATGAAATTGTCCAAATAGTCTGTTTTTTGGTAGGGCTAGGGAATCTGTTGGATAATATTGGTTTATACCAAGTATGGTTTCAAATAGTCGATAAACAAACCCACACCATCGAAGTGGCATATATATAATAGTCAACGGGAAATCGATTTTCATTTGTAGCAAATCGACTGCAATTGGTCTGCAAATGTGCTCAAATGCATCAATATCTTGTCCATATCTGAATGTCTTTTCATAGAAGATGTTTTTTCTGTTGGGGTTTGCAATCAATTCAAAACAACTATGCAGTCCAAGTGATTCCTTAATCTGCCTTCGGTCACTTTTATTTGCTGTCGCCAGAAGTGGTACTTTTGGAAAGACAGCACACAACACACTTAGCTTTGCATAATCTTGTCTGAAATCATCTCCCCTAAAAAAATTCACATAACATAGTTTTAATGACGAAATATGATCGTTTGTGATACAATATATGATACAGCCATACAGGGAGAATAAATTTAGATTTCAATATAGACCATATAAAGTATAGTTAAGATGGCCTAAAAACTGAATTCAGGACATCGTATAGGAATATTTAAATGTCTATATATATATATATATATATATATATATATATATATATATATATATATTATAATATATATATATATATATATATGGGCAATAAAGACTTGTCCTTTAAAGGTAGCTAATTTGTTTTCGGCTGGGTGATTCTGCCTTGCATAAGTCAACGCCTTTGTCATCATGTCATTTATGGTAGCTATCATATACAGCTCGTCATGCAATGCCTTTACTGTTGAAACACACATATTTCTACCGTTATTTAGCATTGAACTTTGTCTCCTTCGTTTTAATGGGTTGAACTTGGCTTCAATGTCGTTTTTACAATTGTTTTCTGGCGGCGTTGTGGGCAAGTTGTCAGATGATTCGTGCAAAATTTTGTCGTCTTGAGGTAAAGCATTACTTTCACATTTTTCTTACTGAATGAAATGCTTGGTACAACAATAGGATCTAATCTAAGTAGAGGATAGTTTCTGAAACTAGCGCCAACAGATTCCCATCCGACATCGGGGAGATAACTACTGCACATATGTGCTTGCACGGGAGCTTGTTTCTCTTGTAGTCGAAACACTGGCAACTTGGTAGCTGCGTTTCTGAACCAAGCCAAACCTGGTATTTCTCATCAGCGGTGGAGCTTTTAACCATGAAGAGGCCATTGCCACAAGGCTGGATGTAGCTACTGGGATACGGTGGATAGGATCTATTCATTATATGCTGAACAACATCTTAATTTTGGACGATTGCGTAGGAAGTTACGAACCTTTTCATCATATCTTCTGTGCATTTCTGAGGATTGCAAATTAAGTTCTTTGTACCTGGCATAAATTTTTTAGTTTTGCATTATATATTTGGCTTAAAAGCTAAAAAGAAAATCAGAAGATCGTGCCGATATTACATTTGATTATTTTACTTTCGGTCGGACTTACTTCTTATAGCTGTCAGGAAGAAACTGCGTAAGCAGCAGGTCGACAAGTTCTGTTATGGTACTATTCCTCTTATTATCCAGATAAGATGACTTGAGCCAACAATTCTGTCTTTCAATGCCGTTGTTGGTATATATGGCAATTCGCAGGGATGTGTCGCGGTAAAATCCCACCCATTTCTAATTTAAAAATAAAACAATGTCGTCTTTCGAATGCATCGATGCGGAAACCTGATTGCTTCCAGATTTCACTATTCTTGAAGATGTTGATATGCTTCTCAAGCATCTGTTTATTCGCACTGGTGGCTATGCTTCGCAAGTACACCAGTATTTCCTCCTTGTGACTTGACAAACCATGATCTCGACAACCATTCGTTCCAAGCCTTTTCTCGATGGAGGTCACACAAATGGATTTTGCAATCTGAACAAAATATTAAATTTTATTGTAACTGCAGTAATAAGAGTGCAGTAATTTGTTCACATTTTAAAGTTCAAATGAATTACACAGTAGTAGTAAAGTCACTACAGTAACAGTAACTAATTTACTATAGAAACGTCCATTAGTTTATGGTTAGCATTGTACACCTTAGTGAATACGTAAAAAACAATTAACAAACTAACGTGGCAGTGTTTTTTCAATTGGAGCAATCTCAGCCATTGAAAAATCAACTAAAAAATTCCTGGGATTCCGTCCTGGGTTGAACAATTTTATTTTCTCCAGCACTTCTTCCAATGACTCTGTATCTTCATTTTCTGGTATGAACAGCGCCACGACAATGTAGCCAACATCTCCACGAACACAAACAAAAAACAGTGGAACTGCATACCTGCGAAATTTACATAGGAACGTAAAGAGTGAGTAAATATTCGAAGCATTAACCGATTACACTTATTGCTTGACTTACCTGCACACTCGATAAGTCGCATCTAAAAGGCCTATCTCTTGACCATACAGCAGAAGCAACCTTTTCATCCACGCAGATTGGTATATGAATAAAAATTTATCCTTTTCTTTTATTGATGGCTACCATATAAAAAACAACAAATTAAGACGTGAAAGTATACTGTATATTCTGGAGTGCTATGGGTTATCATATAAATCACAAAATGCCAACTTCAGAAGTGCGGAGTCGACACTTTTTTTATTTATGCATTACCTGCAGGCTTATAAAATTCACTTGAAAGATCATGCAGTTTTATAAAGCATTTTTTGTATCAAAAGTTCACACAGGAGAAATATTGTCAAATGGTAAACTTCTGTTCAATTTAATGACAAACAGAATTTTTTTACTTTTGGCGTATTAATAGAAGTATACAGGTGTTTGCTGCTGGTAATCCACAACTAGCTATAGTATTCAAGCGTAAATAAGTTGTTTGATTTCTATTTTACCCTGTAGAATATCGAGTCGTTGATGTTATTTTCTTGCCATTTTTCACAATAGATGCCAAGATTTTCTTGATCATCGTTCGCTTGCCGAGCACCTGTACGTTGCGTATTTAATATGTTGCGTATATCCTCGGTTGTTGGGTAATATCTTCTGCGGGATGGAGAAGGTGGTTGGTCACCTCGAAACAATTCATTTTGAACATAGTCCTTGACGTGTCGTTGGACTTCAGCAACTGTTTTAACTCCGACCTGATGCAATTGTCGAATCTTCTTCATAATGGTATCATCGATTGGTTCGCGAAGATTGGCACTCTAAAATCATGACGTAATAATGTTGAGGAGAAGAAAATAAAAACTTGACGCGCTAAACGGTTACTTTAATTTATAGTTCAATTTTTTGAGTTTCGCATTTTGTGGTGCACCATTTTAATCCCATAGACTTGCTGCCCAGTTGATTGAAAATCGAGGGGGGCTAGGTTTTAACATCCTTACCCGAGAAGACAAGAAAGCATGAAAGTATTAGCCATATCTGAGTAGTAGAGATCTTACCAAGGTTTCAGGTGCCACAAAATACAATTTAAATTAAGCTTGTTAACACTGTAGCTGCGGTATGTTGGCTGAATTTTCTCAACAAAAAGTAAAATAACCACTTGATTGTATTTAAGAACTGTCACTGAAATATGTGCATGCGTATTAAGTTCTTTTCAAGTTTTTCCTAATGCTTGGGAACTGCTTATCAATAAGCTTCCTTTTGTAAATCTTAGAATTAAGACCTTTTGTTAAAGTTCTTTACATGCTATAATCTATATAACATTATTTTAATTGTCACCCAAGAAACCCTTATTTACAAAAAAGTTTGTTTAAACCAATGAAAAATATGATAATATTAGTGAAGGAAGAACTGTATGTGTGATGTAGTTTGATGATGCATGATTCTCACCTCCTCAGGCTGTTTCTTTTGGCCTATCCATGTGGCTATGCTTAATTGTAATTATAAGGTTATTTAATGTAACCTATTGAACTTACTTCTCCTTCAATAACATGGTACTGATGGCTGTTCTTTCCTGGTAATTTGGGGGCAAATTGCTCAACAATTGTTTTTACTTTTCTATCTTGAATGTTTGCTTTCAAGGATGATGCCATTGATCTCATCTGCCTATCAGGCTTTTTACCATTAGGACCCACCTAAACATATTTTTGTTAAATTAGAAAACTGTCACAGGGGCAGTGGAACTTGGGGGGGGGGGCATTCACCTGCCCCCCAAAAATGTCAAATGTTATTGGGTGTCAGCCCCCCACCCAATAGTTCAATAGTTGAGATTACAAAAACAACAACAACTACTACTACTAATAATAATAATAATAATTATAAATATTTCTTTGTTTCAGGTCATGCTATCGCAAGGAAGCATGCTATAGTTCATAATGTGGTATAATAAGTTTCTTGTATGAGCTTTGTGTAGCCCCATATACAGTACAAAGTGCATAATTTTGGGATTTGGTATTTCATTTAAGTAGATTGAAATAAGCATATATTGGTGTCTTTGATCTAGATATAACCTAACTCTAACCTAAGTCTACCAGCTAGTACAAAATGCTCCCCGCCCCCCCAAAAAAAACCTGTCATGCTCTTCTGCCCCTGTGGCAGACCATCCAGCAACCCCAGATTACTCTTAACAGCTTTACTCCGATCATGGGTATTTTAGGCTTGGGGGATGAAAGAAAGGAAATGGGTGAACAGGGTTAGGTGAGAGCATCTCCCAAATTTTAGGATTTTTCTTTGTTAGGGGGCCTCATATCACGATGAAAAGAAACGAAGAAAGCACATAACTGTTCACCTCTGTAATGTTCCTTTTGAGTGAATACAAAGGTAAATATATACGATGATTATTATGATTTACTATTTACAGCAAAAGTTTCCTCAAATAGAATAGAGTATCAAAAAGTTTATTTATATGAAACAAAGCTAAATAAACTACTCTGACAAAATGTAAACTTTCGTCTCGAGGTTTTGACAAGTTTCGGACTCTAAACTGCGAACAATATAAATCAATATGCCCATACAAGAATATATGGCATTTTTTTAAAAATTGGAAAAGTATAAAAATTAGGTTGCGAGACTAAATCGCGTATTTTTAGAGAACATTAGATCAATATTTAAAAAACATTGATCTTAAGTTTTTTAATATGATTGATTGCACTGTCAATCTCAAGCAGTTTTTCTAGCTTTGCATATTTTTGAGATACTACTGTTTAATTATGAACAATAAAACTTGTTCACCAAGTAGTATTGGTGATTTTCATTATGTATAAAGTTATACAATACTTTTTTCACCGCTTCTCTTTCAACAGTAACTGTTGTTTCAACCTTTGGGCATTGAAAACTTCCAAAGACTTGGTTGTTTGCATCATCCTTGCAGAAGTTGATTGTCTCTACTGCAACCAGTTCTCTGTTTTCTACCTTGTGACCTTTTTTGAAGATACCAAGGTGATGCTGAAATATTAATGTGCGAGAATTAGTTTTTGATGGATAGTATGTTTCTTCATAAATAGTTGGGGTTAACTGATAAAAAAAAACTATTACTGGATTGTTTACTATTTACCTCTGACATGTTTTTAAGTTTTCTCCTGTGTTATTTTTTTAGAATTATGAATGACTAGAAGACATTCAGGACATACTATATAGACTCTCAAGACTCAAATGTCCAGAAAAGGGGCAAACTACAGTATAATAGTGAAACTACAGCATAAACTATTAATGTAATGACATATTTGCATAATACTGTATACCTGATGCTGATCATCCACGTATAGAATTGGTGAGTCTGAATTCACTAATGTCTGCTTTTCTGTTATGATAGCTCTGAATGGTGTAGCTTTCATATGGCCAAGAAGACCAGCAGCTTCAACAGTGGCTTCTTCCAAGCACTCACTTAAAGGCTGGGTCATCAGCTTTCCTTTGCGATAATTTCCCTTAAACAAAGGAAAAAATTCAATGTATGGAATATATGATAGAAATTTGTTTTAAGGACACCTGAAAATGATTCTACTGCATATATGTTTGTGATGAAAATTTGTTTACTTTTCTTAGACATCCAGGCTGGTAAATATCCTTATCTCCCATACTTTCTTTCTTTGGGGTGTTGTTCAGGAACTGTTGCAAGGTTGGATCTTTTGCCAAAGTTATAATGGATTCTGATGCTTGTAATCTGAGGATATAATAGAAAATCTAGCTTTTTAACATAATACAAAGTTAGAAAAACTGAACTGAAATTATGAAACTAACATATCAGTCAGTGTTACTCACTCATTAGCTGCCCCATTTTCCTCCACTTAGAACAAAACTAAGCTTTTCCAACTTGGCAAATTGTTGGCAAATATGCAAGCTTGATGCATGTCTGTTGCTGTTGACATTCAGGCCTCGGATGAAGTGGTTGAAGGCTTCAAATCTAAAATCGCAAATCAAATGTGGTGTTAAAGGTTAGCTAGACTAAGTATGTCTTTGAGATGCCTAATGAGAGTTTCCAGGTAGATATTACAAATGGCCGTCACTTAATTGTAACTAAAACTGTCCTTATTTATCTACTTGTTTTACCTTTCAGTTGAGAATCCATTTGAAGGCCCCAGATTTTCAATATCATCAACAAGATGAAGAAGAAGATGGAGTTTTGCTTTCTTCAAAAACTCTGGGTAAATTCTTGTCACTGCATCTATAAATGTCTTGAACAACTGCTTTGCAACTTCTGAATTTCTTTTGTCGAACCCACTTGAATATGCCAATGCAAATATCTGTCAGAATATACATTGAAAACAGAACATAATCTATGATATTTCATATTAGACAATATAATTAATATATGAATGCAATATTTAATTGTTTACAATATATGATTACCTCACTCAACAATTCCCAGACAAAGAGTTGTTCATGAGGGATGATATCTTCCAGGATAAATACAGCAACCTGCATCCACAACTTGAAGTCTCTTCCAACATACGAACCATAGTTCCTCGTGATGTTCCCTCGTATTGTGGCTGGAAAATGGAAATGCGCTCATGTCAAGTGCTTGTATCTTTGCATGCAGCTGCTCCTTCCTTCCCTGGGATAAGGATTTCATCGTATCGGACAGCATATACTTAACAGGTCCAAGAAGTATGGTATGTAATATTTTATATAGGGGTTTTGCTAAATGAAAACAGAACGCATATTATTGTTTGCAACAGTACATGCAAAAGTTCTCTGTGACACTCTACACTGTACATGTAGAGACAGTCTGCTGTCATTAATTTTATCATATCGTATTTGCGTACTTACTTATTTCCACGAAAGCTCTTCAGGATATCGAACGCTCCTCCCTTTTCCGTTACTCCATACTCACTTCTTTTGTCTTTTTTCTGATTTTCGGATCTATCGAGAGTAAATATGTATTTTGTACATTAACACAAGTTGAATTTTATAATAAGTCTTCATAATGCAGGTACATATGTACTGTTAACTGAACATACGGACAATTCTGTATTTCCTAAATCTTTTCTTGAACGTATTGATCTGTTCGTATTTCTTGTATGCCCGTTGCATTATTCGCTGTCGCCTATGGTGTAAGTTGCACGTAAAGAAATTGCACGTATTTACTGCAAAGCACCGTGCGAAGACAAACAGTGAACAATTTACTCATTCCGGTGATTGTGCCTCGATTTAAGATTGACCCTTTTGGTATCTATGACGTCACATGTTCACATTTAACTACAGTTAACACTTACATTACACTTTATACAAAACTTGTTTGCGCAGCTACCCAAGTGATGTTCGAACTCTGATGCGCGTGGATTATCCGCCAATACGCACAATACTGGGCACTTCACCAGAATTTCTCTATCGACGAAAGCGTCGTACATCATTTTACCACATTCTAGTTCTACAAAAAAAGTAAAATACCACTTATTTTCGAACTTCTCATTACAAAACATTTTGGGTACCTTCATTAAACTTTTAAATCTACCTTCTAGGTCACGGGCAATAGATTTCCCAAGTGCAACTGATGGAACAATATTGGAAGTGCTTAGAAAATGAATATTCTCCATTTTACGGAATTCCTTGCGTGTAAGGCCTGCCATGCTCATAGAGAAACTCTCCAACCGATTCCACTTTTTCGTAGTGTTCCCACTTGTTTCATCGCTGAAGACGAGCAATGGGACAACAGAGGACGGATTTTCTCCACCTGTTTGTGATTTATCCATGTGAACCTGAAGGGCGTCTTTGGCTTCCTGTAAAAAGTGTTTTTTCAAACAATGGGAACTGTATGTGAGTAAAGTTTAATTACATTACAAATGCAGTATTACAGTACCGAACAAACATCAAATTTCGGAAAACCTATTTGAGGTTCAGAACAGTGATTGCTTCCACACACCTGTACAGATACTGCCATGGCTTGTCCGTTAACATACTTATGTTTGATTTGAAAATAATGAAGATCGACTTTAGTCTGGATATTAGAAGTAGGGATGGTCACATTAGTGTCTGGACATAAGCAGTAACTTCCATGCCCTTCATCATGCATGTATTCTACCGTCGTCATCATCGTCGTTTCGTTGGAGACAACCTGTAGAGAGAGTTTGAACAAGAATGAAATGAACACGAGATTCAGTTTAAATAGTATGCTGTGCTTGAGATAAGATGAAATGTTGAATTATTGATAGATATAGCTTCAGCCTGAGGCCGAAGGCCGAGGGACGTTTTTGAGACCGACTAAACTGTTAAATAATAGATTTCTTTTTTTCTTGTGGTCCGAACTCATATTTTAGCGTTGGCTCTGTGCTTTAAATCTCGACCGGTCCGTACGGCCTCATATACGGACCGCTCGTGTAGCCAATCAGATTGCATGAAACGCTAAAATATGAATCCGGACCGCAAGAAAAAAAAATTATATTCGATAATGAAATTTATCTGTATAAATCACGCAGTTACCTTAGTGAAGAACTTGATGAGCTTTCCTGTGTATACATCTCCGTTAGACAAAAATCTCACAATATCTTTTAGGAAATATAGCACTCCGTTCAAAGAAATTGATGAACTTTGAAAGTCGTTATTTTCTAACCACTTGCGTCCCTGTTTAAAGGAAAAGTACTGTATAATAACTAAGAATATAATTATGTAGCCGATGTATATATATATATATATATATATATATATATATATATATATATATATATATATATATATATATATATATAATATTATATATATATAATATATATATATATATAAATATATATATATATATATATATATTATATAATATATATATATATTATATATATATATAATATATATATATATATATATATATTATATATATTATATATATATATATATATCTATATATATATATATATATAATATATAATTAATATATCAGTATGAAATAAACAAGTATCGAGTTCGAAATCATGTAGGTATAGAGTGTTCAATACCGTATGGTAGAGCGGTTAATAACAAGAAGACAAACTGGTTTATCCATTAAAACTTTATTACCTAAAATTTGTTTCGTATGGCAAGCAAAGCTTGCCACACTCGACAGGTTAACAACTGATCGCGTTTATGAGCGCTATGAAATATATATGCTTAAATTCAGACCTGTTTGATAGTTCGTTGTGCGGTCGGTAACGTATCGGATGCTGTCATTTGCTATACAATAAGTGTTTTTTCTGTGTCTACAGTTTGATACTAGTTCGTTCTTTCTGTTAAGTGTACAAAGCTCCGGATAACAAATAATTATAAACTTCATACAAGCATAAATTACATCGCTTAGTAATACTAGAATACGGTTTACATCGTTTTAAAATTTTCCATTGGATTGAGTGTTGTACATCAGAGTCTTTTAGCGACCTACATATTACTAAGTTCGGTAGCTTTACGAAGCTTCGGGTTGACAAAAGAGCTTTTTGTGGTTTGCAAGACGCTTTTTGAATTTGTTTTCAGTAAGGCAACGTATGTTTCTTTGTTTTGATTGTCTTCGCGGGTAACAGTGGCTTGGTAAATCAACGCTTTCAACTTGGCATTTTTGCCGAGAGGGCAATTAGCAGTTTGGCGGCAGTTGCAGTTGCTCACTGTGCTTGCCTTCATTTAGGCTTGGATTGCTTGCTAAGTATGGCTTTATTATGGGACGTGATTATGGCGTTGATGTTGGGCATGCAGCTGTAGCTTAGTTTGATGGTTTTCTGTTGAAGATCTTGTGTAGCGGGTGGCTGCGCGGGAAGCACTATAATTTCTTAAAAACTTGTGGCCGATATGGTGGCGACGTTGCAGCTATACGGAGGGTTGAACCAGATGATTTTTCTGGTTCTCTTCCGTTTTTCCTTATTTGCTGGTCTTGTGTTGAATGTGAGTATGTGGTCATATCCGCTCTTGCTAGCGCTTCTTGGTACGGTAGCTTAGCGGAGTCGAACGCCTTCTCATCGGAGGAAATGGCCGATAATCTTCGGTTAATGGATTCGGGAAGAGTTCTAAGGATTGGTGGGGTGTGGTTACTGCATCGGTTAATATACTGGGGGACGTTGCCTGGTTTCATGAACGGTTTGTAAGTTCCTGTTCGTAAATCAAAAGTGATATCTAAGAAATCAACGATCTTTTTGTTGGCTTCAATAGTCAACTTCAGGTGTGGTCGTTGAATATCTTACATATCTCTTTTTTGATTTTCTCTCTATTTTCCTCGGTGATTCGTTGAATGCTCCCAACCCGTCGTCTCTGTATAATCCCAGTTTCTGTCGGTGTTCCTGCTTGATTTTTGACAAAAGAAAGGCTCCAACGAGTTCACACGTTTCTGCTCCATCGAATGAGCCCATAGTAACGTCGAACTGCGAGTTGGTTTCTTTCTTGCACCACGCTTCCTTCTCGTTAAACAGTAGTGATCTCTTTGCTTGAATAATGATGTGTTCTCATCGTTCGATATTTCGTCAAACTGCGCGGCAAATTCGAGGGCGTCGATTAGCAATTGTTCGGAAATAGATGGATAGAAATCCACAACATCGAAAGAAATAAACGAATGTTCCGGTTTGTTAGAGATGTTTTTATACCACGAGATGACAGCTTACTATTTTCCACTGATTGATGGCTGTAGCGCTCACTATTTTGGCGTTGATTCTCTCTAAAATTTGCTTGCTGATTTTCTCGATTTCTGATTTTGACGGGTTGATTAGACGACATGTTGGCTTGTTGATAAAGTTTGGTTTGTGATCCTTTAGTGTAACAAATGACTGATTCGCGGTCAACGCGTCTATCTTTAGTTGCAGATTGAGTTTGTTGGCGATCTTTTTCTCTTCGGAAATAATTTCAGTAAGAACGTTTGTTGGAGCTTTCTTGTAAGATTTCGTTATGGCGGTATTGATTAGCTGTTTGTATGTGTCTGTGTCTACGCGGTAAAAGTTCGTCGTCTTGTCGGCAGCGATAAGCAATTTGTCATCCTTTCTGATTTTCTTAGCGTCACTGGAAAGCTTCTTTTGAAATTCGGAGACAGTGTTGTCGAATTCGATGTTTCGTATTAGATTTAGCATTTTGTCTTCAGAAGAACGGAAGAGAACCAGAAAAATCATCTGGTTCAACCCTCCGTATAGCTGCAACGTCGCCACCAATATCGGCCACAAGTTTTTAAGAATTATAGACGAGTGCTTCCCGCGCAGCCACCCGCTACACAAGATCTTCAACAGAAACACCATCAAACTAAGCTACAGCTGCATGCCCAACATCAACGCCATAATCACGTCCCATAATAAAGCCATACTTAGCAAGCAATCCAGCCTAAATGAAGCAAGCACAGTGAGCAACTGCAACTGCCGCCAAACTGCTAATTGCCCTCTCGAGCAAAAATGCCAAGTTGAAAGCGTGATTTACCAAGCCACTGTTACCCGCGAAGACAATCAAAACAAAGAAACATACGTTGGCCTTACTGAAAACAAATTCAAAAAGCGTCTTGCAAACCACAAAAGCTCTTTTGTCAACCCGAAGCTTCGTAAAGCTACCGAACTTAGTAAATATGTATGGTCGCTAAAAGACTCTGATGTACAACACTCAATCCAATGGAAAATTTTAAAACGATGTAAACCGTATTCTAGTATAACTAAGCGATGTAATTTATGCTTGTATGAGAAGTTTATAATTATTTGTTATCCGGAGCTTTGTACACTTAACAGAAAGAACGAACTACCCTTACGAAAAATCCACATGTTTTCACATGTGTGAAATTTCACATGTGGATTTGGAACCTGTGAAATTTCACATGTGAAGTTATGTGAAGGGCCATGTGAAATTTCACATGTGGATTTGGAACCTGTGGAATTTCACATGTGAAGTTATGTGAAAGGACCTGTGAGATTTCACATGTGGATTTGAAACCTGTGAGACTTAACATGTGAAATTTCATATATTCCTGATGCACATGTGAAATTTCACATGTGACATGTGAAGCCTGTCAAACAATGAAAATTTAATATATGACTTTGAAGAAGGTTTAAATAATTTATTTTTGTCTAATGACTTTTCGATCTACAAATTTCAAGTCTAATTAAAATAAAACATATATATTTACAAGTAAGTACAAAAACTTAGCAGTTAAATGTCCTCTGTAATATTGCTTTGTTTCTTCTTCACAATCCTTTCATCTTTGCACTTTTATGCCGCGGCGCGTTTCACTGAAGATGCTGTTGCTTCTGAAAACCTTTTAATCACATGAGCTTAGATAAAACCAAACATGAGTGAGTTAACTTTGCAGCTTGCAGTACAAAAGAACATCTCCATAGCTAGTCATTATATATGCTACAAATTGTTTTAACCTACAAATGATCAACTGGTGTTTCTCTGGACTGTTGTTTTTTCTTTTTCTTTCCTTGTAACTGATATGACTTAGCTATGGCTTTTCCATGACAGCCTTCACATAAAAAGTGGTTGCACCAATAAAATGTTTAATCACATGAGCTATAAAAAAATAAATACCAAGGGCTAAAATTAGCAATATTCACAGATTGCATGGAACTTTACAATCACTTTTAAGACATAAATACAAGGGCTGTACTTACATATGATCAACTGGACTTTCACAAGATCTAACATAGGGCATCCTTCCTTTTGTTTGCCAGCAACTAATGACTTTTATGATCAAAAGTTTATGTAATCAATAAAACTATATTGGAAAATCCAGCAACCCACTGGTTTCTAGAAAAAATAGAGTTCTGTTAAAGAAATTATATTTATACTTCATGAAAAAAGGAAGGTTAAAATAATCGTAGGAATGATTTATTATAAATAGCACTGCTGTGGTTAACAGAGCTATAACTATCAGTTCATTTGACTGTAACCGCACTCTATTTAAAGGTCATTGCTGATTTAACTCTTCTTTTTTTAATTCAAGCATTGATTTTGGTTTTTTTCTTGAATTATCTTTTGTGTCTAGCTGTTTATCTACTACCTCAGCCTTCCATACAGTATGCCCATCTGATGAATGATGTTCAAATGAAAAGCCTCAAACATAATTCTAATATACTGATATATGGGATTTAAATTCTAAATATCTAAATTCTGATAAGAATTAATATGTTCTATTGTTCTTTATAAAGGCTATTAAACCTGATAGTTGACATGGGATGGTACCTAGAGAAGGAGAATAGTAAATATAATGTTTAATAGAATTATTATATATTTTTGAACAAGGTGATAGCTAGGCCTCCTGAGGCTAAGGCCTTCTCTTAGACTTATACGCACATGTATGCATGTGACACATGTAATGTTAAAGTGTATATAACGTTATATAGAATTCAACTGCAGGTGTATTTGATATAGATATACAGTAAACAAATTCACCATAAACATGTATGTAATGAAATGCAGCAAAATACTGATAGAAGCTTAACCTTAGAAGCAGTATTAAAATCTAAAAATTGTCCCTGATAAAAACCCCTCTTGGGCCTTCAACTATTAATAGGACCTCTGCCTTGGGAAATCAAAGATTATAGTCTCTCTGAGACATTTTGGGCAAGATTTAGCAACACTAAAGAATTCCAAGTTACTTTAGTTACCCCTGCTATACAGGTTTCTTCGGCAGCAGACAGCTATATACAGATATAAAATAGAATCTATAGATTATAGGCCATTAACTACAATCTATTCATTAATAACACGTTAACCATGCATGGCCCAAATCACAGTACGATGAACAAGACCAAAATACAATTATTCATATATAATGAGTAAAGTAATAAAGGCAAGGAGTGTCTTGTTAAACGTTTTTACGTTGGGAATAATATTCACCATAGCATAAACAAACACGCTCAGTGTAATGACAATATGTCATGTTTATACATCATAGAGCTCACCTTATAAAATATCGCAAATTTCCACCGATATATTCATATATTGTATATTTTCTCATATCCCAAACGTCCATATCTTTATCAGTAATGTATAAAGTAAAAGTCAAGATACAATTGCCATGTTCGCAATAAAAAAACAATTTTTTTATTCGAGATTTCTTTGATATGCGTTGTAGATTTCTTCGCACAAGTATTCAAATTTCCCGCATGGTCTAAGCTCGAAAGGCATAATGGGTAAATGGAATAATTAGGCTCATTGCGTCAGGCAATTCTACCTGCAGACAGGCTTGACCTATCGGAAGATAAGATTTTCGTACATAAAAGCGGCATTATAAATTATAATTAACTTTGTCCTACATTAACTATAGCTTGTCAGCAATGCGTAAAGCCTCTGCAAGAAAATACCGGAAAAAGTTCAAAATCAGGGAGCCTCATTCCTATGTATCATAATTCGTTTTCAATAATATTTCCCTTCATTTTAAGCTAAGATTAAACTATTTGCGTTTCTAACAATGCTTTGACCATAAGTGGCCCAAAATTACGTGAGAAATTTTTCGGGAATTTGTCAATATAATGTAGTAATGTATAATCACATATGGTAGGAAGCTCTTTCTTTCACATGTGACTCATGTGAAATCATTTCACATGTGAAATGTCACATGTGATTTTATGTGAAATCCTTTCACATGTGAAATGTCACATGTGATTTTATGTGAAATCATTTCACATGTGAAATGTCACATGTGATTTTATGTGAAATCCTTTCACATGTGAAATGTCACATGTGATTTCATGTGAAATACTTTCACATGTGGAACTTTACATGTGATTTCATGTGAATTTTTAATTTCACATAACATCACATGACTTCACATGATTTCACATATGTGATTTCATGTGGAATTTTTGTAAGGGTAGTATCAAACTGTAGACACAGAAAAAAACACTTATTGTATAGCAAATGACAGCAATCCGATACGTTACCGACCGCACAACGAACTATCACAACAGGCCTGAATTAAGCATATAATATTTCATAGCGCTCATAAACGCGATCAGTTGTTACCTGACGAGTGTGGCAAGCTTTGCTTGCCATACGAAACAAATTTGTAGTAATAAAGTTTTAATGGAATAAACCAGTTTGTCATTCTTGTTATATATATATATAAACCAGTTTGTCATTCTTGTTATATATATATATATATATATATATATATATATATATATATATATATATATATATATATATACACCCATTTGCAAAAACGTTGGCCGCAGATAGATAGATAGATAGATACTCGAAGTCTAATTAGAATTGCATATGATTACATTTGCATGGGATTTCAATCATATTACACAACATATGCAATTCTAATTAGATTTCGGGTATCTATCTATATATCTATCTGCGGCCAACGTTTTTGCAAATGGGTGTATATATATATATATATATATATATATATATATATATATATATATTAATATATATATATATGTATGACTTTATGATGATAATCTAACCTGAGGCATTTCATAAATGTATGTGTCAGTCTCTTCTGGGTATCTCGTAAGAGCGCTTGCTTTAGCTGGTATCGCAAGTTGAAGTCGAACGATATCTGAAGGCCGCAACCAATAATATGGATTACCGTTATAATAATCCTTGAAATAAAGATGAAATTACATAAAAATTGTATACACAAGTGCTCACATGAATGCGATTGTTTTTCAAAATGGTTAATTTTACTTGCGCGCACACCTTTTGCGGTTGTAGCAACTCTTCGGCTTCTTCGATTTTAAAATTAAGAACGGAGTTCATGGGAACGTCTGCCTGAAGTTTCTTGAATATCATCCAGAGAAAATCCAAATCTGCCCGAGACTGAAAGTATTCAGTCGATTTTATAAGAATTGCTATTGAGTTAGATTTAGACGGATATATAGATTTCTGTGTATGCACTATCAATGGCTATAAAGTGGATAACACTATAGCCATAATCCCTGACCCTAAAATGGAATCGCGAAAGCTGGAAGTACTAAAACCTGGACATTGCAATGATTCCGGCTTTTTGTTTTTACTTCTTTTAGAGATTGGAGGTTACCTCATCCCTTCAAAAGTAACAGCAATATGCGCACAATTATACGGGACTTTTTACTATACCAATCAACTTTCTCACAAAAGCTGCCCTGAAGGCTGAAATGAAATTTGCTTTTATTCAGAGAGACGTTAAAGTGGTAAAAAGTTGCATATTTTTCAAAAATATGAAACTGCTTTGAGAAACGGCGCTTATGCAATAATGATTTTTTCCTGCATGAAAGAACACTTGGATTTGAATTTTGACATCTCTCTTCTCAATAACCCATATTACACGCGTAAAATACAACAAGTTGTCGCAAGTTGTCATCAACTTGTTAAGCGAAGAATGTTGCATCAACCTGATGTTTATCAGGCGGCAAAAACAAATATTCCAGTTTAAATCTACTATTCTAAAAATATTACAGAAAAATACCTTTGGCCTTGAAACGTTGTGCACATAGATATACAACAAAAAAAATATATCCGACGGAAATGGAAAAGATGATCCGCGGCCGTGCTCGGATTGTCGAGGCTCGTTTTCTTCGTCGTCGTTGCTGCTTTCCTCGGAGTCGCTTGAAAGATCCTGAAAAATGTCGCTCAACTCATTCTCGGAGCTGCTCAGGTCCAGTAGCGTAGCCAGCACGATAATTGGGGGGGCACATATTCATATATTCGTGATACGCAGGATTAATTTCTTTTCAAATCAATTGTCTTTACAGTCTGTTAACATGAGTATATGAATATTCGCCCCCCCAATTATCGTTGCTGGCTACGCCACTGCTCAGGTCCATAGCATCGTAGTCCGGAACGTAGGAAACGTCCTGGCTGTTCGTAAGATCACTATAAAAACTCTCAAATGGTTCAGAAACCAGGTGGATATCTTGCGTTTCTGAAGTTGCGAGCTCTTTCATGCGATGTCCTCGCGACGTTAAATGCACGGAAAACCTGTCCCACGACTCAAAGTTAACGAAACAGGTGTCGCAACGATGTCGGCAGGCTCTTTTTTTCATTTTGTAACGCTAACAAACGCGCAGAATCAACTAAATTTTTAATTGCTTTGAGCCCGTCCAAGTCCGCCCTGATTAATTCAAATCCCCCGCGACAAAATTGTTTGCTGCAATCTTTTCCCGCCGCGTTAAATTAGTGATTACAGCTTATTTTAAAGATTTTGATTGGTTCATTTATCAAGCTGCTGCTTCCTGATTGGTTAAACATATGCAAAACAATAGCAAAGCCCGTGCCAGTGCGCTTGACAGTAACAAAAGACTTCAATATTCAATTAAAGTTATTTGCTTTAGTTTTTTTTCAAAACGCAAAGGTTTTCAAGCTATTTTCAAGAAGATATGGCACAATACAACGACCTACGAACAGGTGACAAAACGGAGCTTCAAACAGGTGACAAAAAATGTAATTCATTTTACAACTGGAGTTCGTTTTCATTGCATATACATGTCCTTTTAAACTCTGTAGCCGAAATGCCTTGCTTGCAGACGACGTCATGTTTAACCAGAGGACGAGAGGACCCTATGCCCGAGGAAACGTCCCGCAAAGCTTGTTTGAAGGTACGCAATATTAAAAATAATCATACTAAATAAACAGTATAGAGTTATTTGTATGAGAGGTATAAGCATTCACTTTGACATCTCGTATTTTTAAGACGATGAAACGCAAGACCCCAATGAGGGTACCAATGACATCTTGTTAAGAGAGCTCCGGGAACTGAAAGACCTTGTGAAGGATGCGCAAAAGCGTCAGGGCTCTATAGAGAAGACCGTAAAACACTTGGCTTCCAAACTTGGTGCTGAGCAATTTGACCTGGCCAAGTCAAGTCATGCAGTAAGCATTGGTTTTCCGAAAAACAAATTATAAATGAAAATCAATAATGCATGATGTTGTATATTTCTCATATGTCTTCATTAATTAATGTTTAACAATGAATTCAAAATTTATATAACAGGCAAATGTCACGAAAATATTAGCAAAAGCCTATATACAACTTGGGCGGTTTTCAAAGATAAATGAAAGCAAGACTGTAAGCCTATATCTGTATAACTGTATTATATTTACTTTTAGTAAATTCTATGTTCATTTACTATGAAAAATATATTACCTTATGTTTTAAGAGGAGATTTTTTTAAAAATTGAGAAACTTGGGCTCAAAAATACCGTCATGCTTTGCGAAAAATATGTAAATTTTGTTGTTTTTTGGAACATGGCAACAAAGGAGTGAATTTATTAAATTTTGTTATGTTTTTGATATGAAAACATACTCGATGGTTTATCTAAGAGACAAAATATTAAATTCAACATATTTGACTGTAATGGATGTACATTAACTTGGTCCACGACGTTTCAAATAAGAATAATGCGCCTCAAACACTGGGGCTGTATTCTTCGAATGTCGAACACACAAAGGTATGGTTATCTTAACTCTTTTGTTTCTATTCTTATGTAGTTAGATCTCGAAAATATTTCTATGGATGGCAACATATGTACCCAAATGTTGTGTCTTGCCAAGATCGGTTTGATCTTGACCCTAGGTTATCAAGTTTTTTCCCTTTTTAATGAGCGACCTTTTTTTTAGGTCTAAAAGCCTCATTAACGATGGCCTTAAAAGTTATACTGCAAATACACCTTGAAATTGATGCCGATCACAAAAAAACTGTATTCTATGTGTAAAAGCGTTATTGCATGCGCAAATAAACGTCAAGTTATTTTTGTTTTAAAGAATACTGATAGAATAAAAATTAATTTTTGATCGGCAAATACTTTTATTGTGTATTATTTTTCGGACGGTCTACGGTGTCGATAATCTTATCATATTGTAGATATTTCTAAGTTTAAACCAATTGGCACATTGTGGGACCTATACTACATTATACTACAATGTATATGGAAAAAAACAGTGCCTGTTTCAAGGAATTCTAGGCGAATGGTCCTCGCGAGATTTTACTAACTAAAGAGTTTAGTCACTCCATTTTCCCTACATTGAGTAAAAATTGAAGGTTTTATTTTGTCGGTTTTAGAATACTCTAGCTATTGGTTAAACATTAAAATGTTTGATAATTATGTAGCTCTAAGATCAAATATCATCATAATGGAAGCCGTATTCTAGCAAGAAACTTAAAAAAAGAATTATGAGACTTTTCTATTTTGAAAATGTCAGCTTTTTGCATGACTGAGCACAAACATGATAAAAGGCTTCCCTTAATTGAAAAAATAATGTTTAATATTGATTGGCACATTGCAAGGTAGTTTTATTCTTGAAGTTTATGTTTAGTTTATCACACTACAAAATAAAGGTGGTTTTAAAAGTTTGGGGTGGATGGTCCTCGTAGAATTTGACTATTTTCATTTGTATTTCCATTGTGTTCAATTAAGGTGGTTCTGTGATGTTTTCCAATCCCTGGTTAACTCTGAAGGCTTGTATATATAACTTGCTCTGGATATAAAAACTTGTTTAAATTGTATTTTTTAGCCCCAATTATCTATCCACAAGGTGTTTCTTTGGCAACAGTGATAAATTTGCTAATTAAATAATTGGATTTTGCATTATTTTTGCACCAACCTAATAAGCCAGATTTCTTTGGATATTTTACATACTTGTGTGCTAAACCAATTAGTATACTGTGGGACCTCTAGTACATTTTAGTACAGCAATTAAGCATGAAAACATTGTCTGCTTGGATAAATTTCAGGTGGATGGTCCTTGCAGAATTTTTACTGTAGCTCTATTCCAATCATCATTGAAATCAAAACTTGATTCAGGTATATTTAGCAATAATTTTTTGAGCTCAGGGGTTGCCATGGTAATATTTTAGGGATATCACAAGGTTTCTTGACACTATTTTTGGAAGCATTACAGCATATTTTCACTATTCGACAAGCTCTGCCTTTTCATACACACTGACCGGCCCTGGCTGCCCTCCAGTTTAATACAAGGGCACCTCTTTTTTGAAGAAATGTTTGATACTACCTACATTTAGAAAAAATATTCTGTACTTGATGTTTTGCAGTTTTATATATAACATTATAACATGTTCTGATTTATTCATTTACATTATGTACAAGTGAAGTAATTCAGTTTTAATCACCACGCCTTTCAACAAAAATTGTGCTTTGTATGCACTAACCTGAATTATGATTTTTTGTAAGTAATTGGTCATTTTAAGAAATGCAACATACTTCATAGTAGAAAACCTTTTCTTGAATATTTTTTAATTTGCTAAAACACAGTGTTGGTAAATTGTAAGTTGTTTTAACCAAAGATGTATAATATGAGATATATTTATACCTAGAATACATGTTGGACAGCCGACAGCTGACACTTTTAAACTCACATTTTACCCATTTGATAGGCAAGATGTATTAAGTACACCTGAAGTTTACTTCGCCATCTTACTTTTCTTCCTTTTGTATGCACTCCAATAACTCTTAATCTGGCGCTCTGTTAGTCCTATTTCTTTTCCAAACTTTTCTTCCATAAGTTGCTTGCAAGATTGGGCTGTGTGACGATTTTTCTTTTCGCTTTCACCCATGTCAAAACAGTTTTCCATCAGATGTTTTTGTTCATCTGTAAAGCGGGTACATTTTCGCAATCTTGTTTTCGTAGCGCTTCCTTGAAGAAGACTGGTGTACAATGTTATAACTGGTGACTTGTTATCCATTCTTTGAAACTGCTCTGAACGATTTGACTTAATGTCCCGAATATTGCCCGCAAGTCCTAATGCTTGGATCACAGGCATCGATGATTTTATTTCTTCCAGTGTACTTGAACGTTTCTTCATGTGCATGCATTTTTTCGATAGCAGGTGCTTCTTTATCGGGCCTTTGCGAAGATAAACTTTGTGACAATGTGGACATGAATTTTCATCACGTTTTGTATCATCTTTCTCTGGGGGTACGTCATCCTTTGAACGCTTGGTCCGTTTCGGTAATTTCTGTTTTTTAAACATCGGCTCAATATTCTCTGCCTGGGCTTCGTTAAATTCAGAAGAGACTCCAGTGGACAAGCAAAGTTTGGAAATGTAGTCAGGCCACAACTTTGTGATTTTCTTCTTACTTAGAGTCACAGTGCCACCAGTGTTTGTCAACTCCCTTGACTCTATTACCAAATTGTCTTTATAAGTGAAGTCCGCAAAGGATGTAATCCCATCAAAGGTTTTCGCGCTGCGTGGTTCTTTTGTTCTGTCAAGATGTATCTCGTAAACATTCGTACCCTTCAAGTGTTCTTTAGTCCCTTCAACTATATCCTCACTTGAAAGCAAGTCAAATCCTCTTTTCATCCAACCTTTCAAGGAAAATTTAAACGTCGCAAAATGAGAATCCAACGAAGTCTTTCCCTTCTGTGCCTCAAAAAATGAATACCGCTCAACAGTTAAATCGCATAACTCCCTTAACCGACTGATCCATATAATGATCGAGGTGTTATGGTAATGTGGTCCATTATCTGACCATATAACGAGCGAATGTATATCTTTGTGTCTGGAAGAAAAGTTTGTAAAGGTTGACTCAAACGCACTCGCTGTGAAAAACCAATTTTGGGTGCAGTCGCCATTAGAGAAGACATCATGTATTTCCACCTGGATGTCCTTTGAGTCCTGGGATCGAAAGAAGAACATGCTACCGTGAACTGATACCCCTTTCTTTCCGAACCAGTCCCGCTGAGGCTCTCGGAATTTATGAAGAAGCAGTTTCATCATGTAATCGCACACAACGACTGCCTTGCCAGGTCCTAACCCATCCACTTCTTCCATAAATTGCATCCTCTGATACTTTCCACGAACCAAGTGGGCTATATGCAAGTCAAGCTGTTCCTGAACTTTGCTTAGCTGTTCCTGATAATAACGTTTGCGTGCTGTAGATAGAGAGCTGGCATAAACAATTGCTTGAATATCGTCGAATAGGGTGAATCTTTCAGTGCAGTCGTTGCACAGTTGATTGTGATTCCCGCAGCAAGCTTTTTCGTTTAGCAACCATGTCATACAGTGGAATGCACAGGTGGTGTGAGTTTGAAGTTTTGTAGAAAAATCAGAGAGAAGAACGGGAGAATCAACTGGGAGCGGGTTAAATGGCGTATACTCATCGTCCTCTTCGGTTAAGTCTATCGTAGTTACGACATTCGTTCTGCTAAACTCTTCTTCAAGATCTTCAAGATTTTCTGCTGAGGTGTCGTTCAACATCGAGATTCCTGAAACTTCTTTGCTTAAAGACTGAATCAGATCAGTCAGATTGTTCCAGTTTTTAGTGCCAACCTCGTCACAAATATTACATAATCCAGCCATTTCTGCCATCTCTTTGAAATTTCCAGCATTTAGCCCCTCACGAAATTTCGTTTCCGATATTGGTCTATTTCCCAGCTTACCACACTCGTTTTTGTACTTTTGATATAGGTGGCTTTTTCCATCTTTTAACCACATGACAGGTTGTTGTTCTTGGTCGAACAAGTCTGAGATCCAGGATGATTTTGCTCCTTCACAGGAAGCCGTTCGATGGGACGATCTACACGTATTATCAGGATGATGAACAAAATTGACGACGAAAGCAAGATCTTCTGGTGGAATGCGGAATCGTCTGACCTGTTTAGGTTTGTTTGCATTTGCTCCAGGCCCATGTTGTTGCGCGTGTTTGCGCGCTTCTGTTAGTTCATAATCTGTGCACGGTATTGCCTTTTTAGTTCCTTGTTCTTGAAGTGTGGTGCTATGGTACTTAGAACTCTGATTTTACCGCATGAACCGTGTGCCTCCTTCTGGTATGTCTGCGACAAGCCATTCATTACCTTCTGGCAATTTTCATCTGTCACACCTTCGTGTATGGGTGTGTTCACGGTGACATCCTGTAGTAACTTCCATCCATCCCCTTTTGATATCTCATCGCATTGATCAACCATGTTTTTAACCAATGTTTTCGCATTTGCCTTCATGCGTTTTTTTGTAGCTCTACTCGCATCTGTGTAGTTGACACGTGGTCTCCCGTGTGACACCGATGTGTTATTAAGAGAAGTTGTGCTTGTGCAAACATGTGATGATGACTCCGTTTTGTCAATTTCTTTTTCTTTATTTTGTACGAATGCCGTTATTTTAGTTCTGCATTTTCTACAAGCTTTCTCATCTCCGTGGATCCGGAATCTGTCCATTACTGCCTGGCTTATATCATTGAAAGATACTACATATGGAAGCCGAGGCCCAACTGCATCTCAATGGGGTGAAATTTTAAATGAAGAATGAACTAAAATTATTAAATGTGTTGAATATTTTTTAATTAACTCACTTTTGTGATAATGTAAAATGAAACTATTTATTAAATACTTACTATAAATTTCTTTTGTATAGTTGACTGAACAGAATAATCTTATAACCACTAAGTCCACCGCATTTTTACCAATCTATAAATATTAAATAATTATATGAAAATATATATTATGTGTCTACAGTACTTTCACTTTGAACTTTCGTACCAACGTCAACCGTTTCACACCAGAAATCTGAAACACGTAGTCTATTATAAGTTCTTGCCACAAAAACTAAGTTTTACCATATGGTTCATGCAACTTTAATACCTGATCAAATGCGAACGGATAACAGTTTCGATGAATCTTGCTTAAAAACAATACAAACGACTTGAACAAGTGCGTTTGCACGTGTGACACAACTTTAAAGCCGGCTCACGGCCTGATAAAAAATAGGACGAACAAAATGATTTCTGTTTATGCAAATGCGATCGTAAATAGCTTCCATGTAGTTTTCGACTTTAATCAATATATATTTTCTTGACAAACGACGAAATTGTTCGGATATTTACCAAAACGCACTGTCGTTTTGAATATCTGTCACACGTTTTGGAAGTCTGTTGTGCGTGCGCACCCGATTGGTCCCAATCGTACCATCGTTAATCAAAATAAGCTCCCAATTATTCCCTTCAATCCCTTTGCAACCCTTCCGACTCTGAATTGATATTCAACGATATTGTTTCCGGTTGTTCGAACAGTAAAAAACAGGTTGTTTGTTCATCAATATTGTTGACGCATGTTCGAACAATATTGTTGAGGCCTGATGAACGAACAAGTCGTGAACAAGTTGTTCTGACAGCATTTAACAAGCATGTTCCATCAACCATGTTGACGCCTGTTCCAACATGTTGCAACAAGTACGGTTCGTTCATCAATCGTTAACAATATTGTTCGAACATGTTGTTAACGATTGTTACTTCAACAACGTTGTTCAATCATGATAACAATATTGTTGAGACATTGTTAATCAAACAATAATGATCAACCTGATAAATTTTTACGCGTGTATTTACTTCCGGTATTGAACTGGTGAACCAGCTCTAGAAAGACTTCATGTAAGACTTCTGTTATTATTCTTCCGGTATTGAAAATTTTATGACGTCATGTACGTTAGTTCGATATGATCTAACGCCGACCCGAGTAAAATGAGTGTCTGAAATTCAGAGTTGCTTTTGGTATTAATTTGTCCATTTTATTTTCCTGTTCTTTTTAAACATAGTTTTCACATTTTGAAGAAAATATAAGTTTAGAAAAGGGAAAATTAATCTTTTCTCTAAATTTTCATATATTCATTGATTTCAAGTTGGAAATATATACAGTTTGCAAAAATCTACTAAACTACTACTAAATTAAACAGTAAATTTTCCATTCTGCAAAATTGCAAGAAAATATTTTTTCAAATTTACCTCAAAAACCACTTTTTCTTCTGAAATTAAAGGAAAATTATACCTATTAAATATTTTGGGTTAAACTGTGCAGAAAAATTAGTCAAATTCTGCAAAATCAAGGATATTTTTTGTGGATTTGGTAGTTTGGAATTGTTGAAAATGGTTTGGAACGCGTTTAATTATTAAATTTACATTATACTATATACAAGGAAAAGAAATAGCAAATGGATAAATTCGACAACTATATACAAATATTTCTTTCAAGTCTCTCTTTAAAAGCAGTAACCGATAAATCTCGAAAATCGCCAGTTATATCACAAGATAATTCGTTCCACGACTTTGCCGCTTTATATGAAAAACTTCTTTTTAGGAAATTAGTCCTTTAGGAAAGAGATGCTCTTTTTAAGTCAGTCTCAATTGGTAACCAGTTGAGATCGTCCAAGATTTGAGTGGAACGAATATTGTATGTGCTAGAAGTTATCACACACGCAGCTCTCCTTTGTAGTTTTGATAGTTTAATAATTATAGTACAAGATCCGTCATTCCAGATTGTGGAGCAATAATTAAAGTGGGGCAAAGCAAATGCATTATACATGTGTATTAAAGTATGCCTAGGAACAAATCATCTTGCTCTTTTTAAGAGAGCAATATTTTTTGAGATTTTTTTACACTGATCATCATTTTGTTTATCCCACTTCAACTGTTCATCAAAAATCATGCCAAGAGACTTCTTATAATAAACACGCTTAATATGTCTGCTTCCTTGTGTCAACACTGGACTATTATCGACTGAGGCAAGACGAGATCTCGAACCAATAAGCATGAACTCAGTTTTCTCTTCATTTAAAGTAAGTTTATTAGCTGTTAGCCACTGATGCACATTTTCAAGTTCTTCATTTAATTTCAGTTCAATTTCGTTAGAGTTTTGTCATTTACAGGCAAGATTTGTATCGTCGGCAAAAAGGGTGGGTTTTGACGTTTTTAAAGCTATTTGGAAGGTCATTTATATATAACAAAAATAGGACGGGGCCAAGGTTAGAACTCTTAGGTACTCCACATTTAATGTTTTTTGCAGGTGACATCTTACCGTTGACTGAACATATCTGCTTTCGACCATTAAGATAAGACTTAAACCAATCATGTCAATTGGCTGCCTTTATAACCCCTCTTCTAGATCCTCAAAAGACCAGTAATAATCCTGGTCAGTGATCCACTGATCACGCATACAGTATTGCGCCCATTGGCCATATCGACCCATTGGTCTGGTATACACATATAGCATTGTTCACGTTAGTATGAATACACTTGTTCTCCAAAAACAACCGAACAACACTGTTCGTATCAAACTGTTTTCACACACAATTAAATCTAATAGCTATAATATGACCATCCCAGTTAGCAGCTCATATCACCGACTTAGAGTTTCTACCATGTATACAGCATTCGCTCCCTTTATAATATCTAACTTCATAAATCTGTCCAGTATAATGTTGCCACAGTAAAGGCCAAAAAACCGCAGATGGCCATGCTGGCACAATCAATGTTCCTTTTGGGGATTGAGCACACATGCATTGTAGGACTCTCGGAACAATATTAACCGGTGGAACCAACCAGCAATTTTCGCCTGCCCACGATTGGTAAAATGCATCAACTCTCTCGCATCCAGGATTCCAATATCTGGAGTAAAACTTAAAAACTTTATTATTATAAGAAGAAAAACAGTCAACTGTGTAAGGCCCCCATATACTGTTTAGTTCGCTGAACAAGTTCTGCGTGACTTGCCAATTCGTCGCAATCTTTTATTTTAATTTGTTGATAAAATCTGCTTGGCGATTCAATGTTCAATGTGGAGATCAATATGATTTCTGAGAGAATATAAAAAAATGTCATACGCGATTATTTGCAAATCTTTTTTCATGCTCCCTACATCAACGATTCTTGCAGTTGCTTGGTTATCAGTATACCATTTAAGTGACGAACCGTGCAATTTATGACCAAAGGCTTGAAAGCTGTATAATATCATCACTAACTTTCTGTGCATAGAGCTGCAACTTATTTCTTCCGATGTAAACATCTTATGGCAAATATAAGCTGCTCGCCGTTTTGAATCAATGCCCTGCAAGCATAATTGCTCGCGTCTGAATAAAATATTTTATTGTAAGTCAGTTGATGATAACAACTCTTCTTGTTAAACTGCTCCATATTTCAATTCCAAAACTTTAATTCAAAAAGGGAAAAGTTATCTAAGTGCTCTTTAATGTCCCATGTTTCGGCTGCAGCAATGGTAATTTGGTAATGTCTTCTCATTATTCGAGCCACTCTGCCGAAAACAACACCCATGGGAATAATGGAGCCAACTATACTGCGGCTAATTCTCGTACAGATATCTTTGAATTTTTAATTGCTTGTTTTATCAACGTTTTTGCTTTTTCAATTCGCTTCAGACAAATTGAAACGCAACCTTCAACGGAATTCCAGCTAATACCTAGCCAACAATGTATTGTACTGGGTGCCAAATAGTTTTTTCTTCCGCAATAATAGATCCGGCTGCATACAAATCACCTCTTCTGTGATGAGATGCGGCTTCTGCTTCCTCTAGGGAATCTTCCATATAAAATTAAGCCCATTGTCTAAATACACCACAGGGTGTAAACCTCTGTTCCTCCAGGGTTTCGCTAACGGGCGAAGGAGCTTTGTGAAAATATATTGTGCAGTAGACAATCCGAACGGTAGTACATTAAATTTAAATTATCTTGTTTTACTATCTCCGAACTTCCATGCGAATCCTAAGTATTTTGTATGGTCAGAAAATATCTGTACGTGATGGTAGCCACTTTTTAGATCAAACTTGGTTAGAAAACAACCTTGATGAAAATAGGCTAGAGCTTGTTCGTGATCTTCAAACTTGAACTTTTGCTTATATAGACATTGGTTCACTTTTCGGAGGTCTGAAATAAGCTTTTTCTTGACGGACGCCTGTACTGATACTGATAAAGTATTTATGACATGTAATTGATCATGGTTATTTACTTCTGCAATTCTAGTCCCTGCTAAAGCTCTTGTATAGCTTCATTCACAAAATCTCTATGAAAATAGGCTGAGTTATTATTTTGCTGACTCATTCTGGCTCGCTCACACAGGAAAGGAATTTTATAACCATCTCTAATAGTTTGTAGAATAAACTCTGGTGCTTCAATTCTCTCCCAAAACGCAATATGGGCTTTTAATCTTCCCCGCACATTGTTTGCAGCGTTCGGTGCCCCTGGGGACGTAGATATCTTACCAACTTCCTCTTTGTTATTTGAGCACACACGTTTCACTGTCTGAACTCTCGGAACACTCCTCATTTTCTATCTGCGCTTCCTTCTCTAATCCCTGAGGCTTGGGTAGGCTAATCCTTTTTGACACATCCACCGTAGAACTTCTCTCTACTTGCTTCTCCTCGCGCTCGGCGTTCGCTACTCCAGTGACCTTTGTACCCGCAGGTAAAGCAGGTGTCGTTATATGGGTACGCGGCTGATAGCCTTCCATCAAGACAAACATGAAAAAGAATACAACACAATAATTATTTACCTTTGCTTATTTACCTGCGAGAAAAAAAAAATTTGAGATATGGCTGATAGTATAGTCGTTCTTGTCGCTGAGACGTGAATGCCTTACACTAATCTGTAAGCTCTTTATGTATAACCACTATAGGAACGACTGTTCCTATTGGTTCACCATCATGAGAATGCAAATGAGCCACCCCTTCATATATTACTACTAGAAATTTCTAATAGAAAGTGAAGTGCTGCGAAATGTACAAATCGATGTATTTATTATACTGAAACATATCTAAATTATATACATGAAACATATCAAAACTTGAAACAAGAACAATTTTTGAAAGTGAGTTCATACTCTATGCATGTTCTTTTTTTTAAATTAAAAATAACAAGTAACTTCAAAATGGGAAGAATGTTTGGAAAACCAGTTTTTAATTTTGAAATGTTTATGAGTTTATTGTTGCCTCCTTCATAATCAATTTTCACTTCTGCGTTCTTTTCTAGTAGAGAAATGGTAAGTTCCTCAACAGAAACAGAATTAAGGTAAAGGTGTGTATTCAAAACACTGAAGAAGAAGTTGCTGGTGATAAAGCGTGATGTTTCGCTTTGTTACATTATCTGAAGCCTTGACCAGAAGGCGCAGGGACCAATGAAGTTTACACGAGCTTAGAATTTGTATGAGATTGCATGCTTCACATTGGCCAAGCGTGGTTGAAGACTGATATGGTTAGGTTAATTTTCTACAAGAGGTGCACGCTGTTGCAGTGGTTACATCTTTAATGCCAACTATTTTGCCAAAAATTTACGGTTTATCAATGACATGTTTGGCTTCTGGTAATGGCTGTAGAAATGGCTCAACTTCTGTATGTTTAAAGTCTCCATCTTTCGGTGTGTTGAGGTATCTCTCGTCGTTGTATATATTCAATTTCATGTTTCCCAAGATATACGTTGTATTGACAATAAGAGTATTGACGTATTGTTCCCATAATACTAGTTTGATAGTTCCTGTTGGATCTCTTAGCATTACTTACTGTTTCTTAGCATTACTTACTGTTGACTGATAATATTCTTCACAGATGCAACGTGTGTTACTTCAGCCTTGAGGGTAATAACCTGCTCTGCAGTAACATTCATCAGGATAAAATATTGGTCGCATCATTAGCTTTCATGATATTAGTTAACCAAAAACAAATTATCACCCTCTGATTATTTCATATTCCATTTCATATAAATATAAAATACACAGCCGTTACTTAAATCTTACCTAAAAACGAAAATGTTGAAATTTAAATGTTACTTTTATCATTGGGTGTATTTCAGAATTGAGAAAAACCTAACAAATTTGTAAAGAAAATTTCAATATCAAATTTTCCAGAATCAAAATCAGAATCAGATTTATTTTACACATATACAAAAACAAGAAGATAACATTGAACAACATAATTATAGTTACAGAAGTGAAAACCACATGTTTAAATTACTATAGTAAACAAACGTGTACAGTGATCAAAGTAGCAAAATGCTTTCGAGTTGACCACTGTATTTCTATGTTATTCAATGATTATATACATGCAGAAGCAGGCTAAATGACGGCGGAATAGCAGAATTGTGCAGGTGTCCATTTTTGCAAAGAAATAAGAAATTTACTATACCGTTTCTTAAAATTTAAAACTGAACTTGACTTTTTTATATAACATGGAATTTCTTCCCAAATTTTTGATGATATAAATCGAAAGGTAAAGACTCCATAATTTGTTCTAGCTTTTGGCCTAATGAAGTTTTGTTTTTCCGCAAATCTAGTAGAGTAAGAGTGAGAGTATGCAATAGAAATGATATTTGCAAATATTAATGGGACATTTTTATCTTCATTTATAATTTTATTTGTAAAAGTAGCTATCTTCAATTTAAAAATATTGTCTATTTAAAAATATTATTGTCTACATTTAGTATCGAGAGTAAATTCATGTATAAGGTTGCACTTTCTTTCTTGGATGCAAAAAACATATTTTTACACATTTATTTTGGCATGTTCGCACTTTGTTAAGCTAAAGTTAAAATTTTAAAGTTAAAAGTTTTTAAGCTTAAGTTAAAACCATCTAGTATTATGAATGCATAATAATTGCCACTGAAAGTATTGATCAAAGCTAAATGTAAAGTCACATAGGGAGCCTCATTTTCATGCTCATCACATGCAACTCTTCCTTGGTTGAATTCTTTATAATTTATCAACTACCACGAGCTGATATTATTTGTTTCATTTTGTGCCTCCACCAACATCAGTGGATCAGTATTTGTACCCACTATAGCAATGGGCTCATGTATTGACACAACAGTATCAATTACTTGAGCGGTTTTATTTAAGTGGTTTAAACTGAAGTGGTTTAAACTGTTCACATTACTTGGACACACTTCATTTCCTACACCACTGGAAAAAGGCCAATAAATTCGATTTGGTAAACAGTTGATCGATACAGTTTCGGCATCAGGTATTTCGCCATTCCCAAGAGCGTTTAAATACAATCTATCGCCTTCTTTCAATAACTGATCCACAGTAAAACCACGCCAATTTCTTGTGGGATAAACTTGGGCACATAACAACGCAAAAAAACTCATAAATGAACATTGCCTCCCTCGTGAAATATCACTAAACATTTCATTACCTTGATGAATATACTTTTAGCTACAAAAAGCACTGGTTTAAACATACTAATTCTTTGCAAACTTACCTCAAAAATAGTAAAAAGCCTGAGCAACACAGCACTGAGAGCAGCCTCGTCGTCAATATCGTATTCTCGTTCCTCGTGGTTAAATTTCGGCACAATGCACAGGCGCAGTAAAATTTATTATAACGTCAAACATCGTTTGTTACACTACATAAATACAACCAAAAACAGCGAGATCCTATATACGCATAAAGAATAATACATAATTCACAAGTATGACTAATCCGTCATGCCTAGAAACAATAAGAAAATTCACTATCCCAGTCCAAAATGAACACAACTCCATCAAGCCAACTCCTTCTGCAAAAGATTATAATTTTAGTTAAGGTTGTTAGCTTAAGTCAAGCATACGTCATTACCTTGACTTCTTTCGTGGATCATGTCGAGATACTTCCAAAAGAATTCCTCCTTTAATTTGTCTTCAAATTGGATTTTTTCTTTAAACTCCATCAAGTTGATGTTTCGTTCATGTTCTCTGGGAAATATCAAACCACCAAATACAGACCACTTCGAAAGATACGTAACAAGTAAAGCTCCTTCATTCCTTAAAATTGTTTCAATAATCATTATTTTCTTTATTAACCATTTAGTTTTGTAGAAACCTTTTAGAACAGTGCGCGTGTATTGTTGTTTACTGACGGAGACCGTTGTTAAAACTGTATACAGTAACTACTGAAACAGCGCAACATTATATACCTTTACAAATATCATCAATTTTTAGACGCCGTGTGTTGATAACGTTGTACAGCATGAGACCTTGAATGAGGAATTAAAATAGAAATAAAATAAAAATATTGACTAAAAATAAAGTTTCAATGAAGTAACCATGACACCACGAGCACTATCGCTAAAAGCACTCGTAAACAAATTGATTTTATAGTGATAAGTCCAACAAAAACTACCGGTCATTTAGCACATTTTGAAAAGTCACTTCGTATAAAATACGTACAGTATAAATTAGTCAATAATTCTTTGTATGCATATTTGAATAACAGACAAGTTATGGAAAGCAAAAGTGACGACACAACACTTACCTGGGGCTTGACGTTTTATCGGAACTTCTTTTCTTGAAGAAGGGCAAAATTGACTTGTGGTTTCCAGACGACATCACAAATCACTGACATGCTAGTTTAATTATATAGTCACCAGCAATCAAACATAATTTAAACTTGTTTGAAGCTCCCGGCCAGTATTAGCAATATGTTCTGAAATCTTCAACTCCAAGCGAAGCTGGAAGTTAATATCTAACTATAACTCGTGAGTTGAGTGTGACAGACGTATGAAAATTTACGTACTGTGCGCCGAGCTATATATTATTAATATATTCTTTCAAAATAGCCGAGTGTGCATGTCTGTCAACAAGTTCAGCGAAATTTAATTTTAATAATATATAATTAATAATTAATATAAACAAATTATCGGGGCCGAAGTCCCGGTAGCTACGGGCGTGTACAATAACTTGTCAAGACGAGGGTAGACTATTTATATTGATTTGTTTATATATATATATATATATATATATATATATATATATATATATATATATATATATATATATATATAAAGCACATATACCTACCTTATTTTGTTGATCCGTTGTCAAATGCGTTTACAAGTTCGTTATTTTTTTGTCGTCCGAGAGAAAAATATTAAATACTCGTGTTTCGGCAAATACTAAAAAACTGTTTGTCTATGCACTCCACGATCATTACTGCATGTCGTGAGTATTATAAAAAAAAAAAATATTCATACCGACCCCTATAAAATCCATGCTATACCATACAAAATTCGTACCAACCCATGCATCCTAAAGTATATCTATATCCATACAAAATCTATGTTGCATCCCTATATCAATACAAAGTCCATGCAAGGATTCATACAATATTATATTCCACAATTTCCACACCATGGAAACATAAATTCCTCATAAAAAATATACTATGGAAATGTAATTTCTATAGAATAACCTCATTATTTTCATACTTTGTAAATATACAGTTAGTATGGAAAATCAAAATCCATACTATTTCCAACGAAAGTCCATACAATCTTCATAGTATTGGTTTACAAAAAAAAATTCCAGTGTTAAACAAAACTTTATACCTGAGCTCCACAATCAGGATAATAAGTAAAGGTATTTCTATTTAAAGCAGAAGAAAGACCAAAAGAACTGATGACTACTTTCCATCAAAGCTATTCAAAATGACATCTTGATGTACTAGATCATCCATTTTGGCACCAGTACCCAGGCATTCCATAGAGATACACAAAGGCAAAAGGTTGTTGAGGTTGCTAAACAAATCACCATGTCATTTCCAGTAAATAAAAACTGGGGATGTTGAGTATAAAATGGCGCATTAATAAAAGCTCAATGGATGTTAGAATCTTTAAAGTTTGTACCAGTTATTATCTCCTACCAATACTAAAGACACAGAACTGTACTGGCAATTCCCAGTTTGAGATGATCTGTACTCAAGACCACCAATAAACCATCCTAAGGCATGGAGCATCCCCCAAAAAAGTGGTTGGACATATCTTCGCGTCCTCATAAGCAATCGCCACCACAAACTTGAAAATCTGAATAGAGATTCTACAACGCTGTTTGGGACATTACATATCGTGGAAGACGCGTGTTTATTGAGTCTACATCAGGCGATAAATAGTAAGCCGATGTTCCCATCGGCAAAGCATTATAAAGGAAAGACACGTAACAAAATTCCTTCAACTAACACGCAACGATGACTCGAATCAAATTCAAAAGAAATGGGTTGTAAACCTCTCGGGAAAGAATTTAAACGAGGATGAAATCAGCTTGTTAAGAAAAGGATTGAACTACATGGGCACCCAAAACGATAACCTCGTTCCAAGGCATTTCCCTTTTTGTCATTGGGGTGTAATAATTGAGGCAAGGCAGCACACTATTCTTGACGTTACTTTACGTTCTCACATTCCCGTGTCCAGTCCCCAGCCCAGTTTTGTATTGTCGAAATTGATCTCGATCAGCTTTTTGCTTTGGTAGATTGTCCATTTTCAGGGGCTCATTAAGCATTCAAGCTCGTTTGTAAAACGAGGGGGGATCAAACTTTATGCTTCATAACGACATCTGCGAAGACAGAGGCATCTTTGGTTCGTGCAGCTGCTGTTATTTTTTCTCTTTGACGTGCAGTAATATTCGAAGACGAATTTATTATTACTAACGCGTTTTGTGAAGCAACCGTATTTTTTTCTTCGACAAAACATGTTTCGGTCAAGGGAACTGCAGAGTTTGAGGTAGTCCAGCATGGTTCTTTCACTGCCAATCGGTATTGTGTTTGATCGCATTTGATTATTTTCTTGTACAAAAGGTATTACATTGCAAGCGTTCGTCTCCGGTTCTTCTCTCTCGACTTGCATATCGATTTCATACGTAATTATTATAATTATGCCATTTTTGTACCAGAGATTGACGAATAAGCGTTCAGAAGACTCTAGCCGACTCCAATGCCCTAGAAACGAGTTTGTGATCATGTGCACTCCCAGTTTCTTCTTGTGCCTACGTATTAAATATCCCCTATATTACAATACATAAAGATTGATTGTTTTTCTTCTGCCCAAACGATAAGAAAACCTCGTGTCGATACTTTCAATAGATCCCTGACGAAACACAGTCACCACGTAAAATATGTGCCTGTACAACAAAATTCTAAATCTTTATTCAAGTGTATCGAAATATTTAGTCTTTTTGGATTTCCGAAAGGCATTTGACCTTATCGATCATAATAAACTCTTAGAAAACATGCGAGAAATTGGTGTAAGACCTGCTCTGATCAAATGGTATGCATCGTACCTGGACGAGAGATCTCATTTTACACAGTTTGGAAACGAAGTATCTGATTTTGCGAATGTTATGGGAGGCGTTCCGCAAGGCAGTAAGCTGGGACCTATTGCTTTTGTGGTTAAAATTAATATGTTACCTAGTGTTATAGCAGAAGCTGTTGTAGGAAATGGAAATAATGATGTCGTTGTGGATGAAGATACGATTCTCTTCATGGACGATACAACGATTAGTGAGGCACTGGATGTTCACAATCATATCTCTGGCACGGAAATTGGTAATATACCCCAAAAAATTAATTCGGTAAAGAATTTTGCGGAAATTGAGAGAATGGAGTTAAACCCAAAAAAGTGCAAAGAGATGATTATCGACTTTCGAAAGGATAGAACAGCTATTCCTGCAACAGAAGTCGATGAATGCATCCTAGAAAGAGTAAGCTCTTATAAATTACTTGGATTGTGGTTAGACGATGATCTAAAATGGAGAACAAATACGGAATACATTGTCAAAAAGGCAGCTAAACGATTATATCTTTTAAAAATTTTAAAAGGATATAATGCTCTGCGAGATGACTTGAAAACTATTTATACTTCGGCAATTCGATCAATCGTAGAATATGGAGCTCAAATTTGGCATGGGAGTTTGACAGAGGAACAATCTAGGGATATAGAGAGAATTCAAAAGCGTGCAATGAAAATTATATGCCCGGAAAAGAATTATGAACAAGCATTAACTGAATGTGGTATTAAAACTTTGGAAAGTCGAAGAGAGTTAATGTGCATAAACTTGATAAAGGATATAAAGGACCCTTCACATAAACTCAATGATTTGCTACCACCAACTGTAGGTCAATTACGGGAGAGAGACACGAGACTTAATGTAAATAAAATTTACAATTTTAAATGCAGAACAGAGCGCTTTAGAAATAGTCCTCTAGTATATGCGATTCGTAAGTACAATCTCAAAATTGATGATTCTTAACTATTTTATTAGTTTCTTAATATTTAAAATATAGCTTTTGTAATTTACTTTTAGCTTTGTAATATAGATTAGAGTATGAATTATTGTAATTCTAAAATGTAATATTTCTTAAATTATTTTTATGAACCTGTAAATCACATTGTAATTTAGCTGTCTAAGCTACTTTATGTGTATTTTTTAATAATAATAATAATAATAATAAAATATTAACAAAAAATTGTGAACATTTTAAAAACATTTTTATAAATACTATTATACTTTTAAACATTTTCTGTTATTCTTGTAAACTTTTCTCTTTTTTAATATATATATTTATGCTCGTCGGAATGTATCTGGCAACCTACGATCATTTTCGAACACTACCGTGACCACCATCGAAACCCGTGTCCACCATGTACTTGGCCTTTTCCGATACTTACCGAATTAACACAACCCTGATTTTTCGTGTGGGACTCAACTCGTGCAAAAATGCTGACGATACGCGCTTTTTACCACTAGAAAAAACTACCAAACTGCCGATTCAATGGATTCCATGAGGTCTTTAAATATAATATCTGCCATTTTGTCATAGCCTTTGGCCTTTAAATGCACTCCAGATGGCTCCCAAAAGGCTTTTCGATCTTCCAAGGAAAGTTGGTGTAAAGAAAGTTTTAAAGCTAAATCAGACAAATACGCCTTGCTTCCAGCGGCTGCCGCATATTTTCGCAAACGTCTGTTTACAGATTTCCTCCTCTGTTTTAGATGAGGGCAATTTGTTCTCTCACAAAATATTTCTGGTATAGTAATTACTAGAGATTTGGCACCTCTGGCATGGGCAACCTCGTGCATTATCACAATCTGATCAGCTATTCTATCACTTGAACTATCGCCCACCAGTAAATCGTTTGTCCCAGCTAGAATAAGCACCCAATTATACGTTTCCTGTCCTAAAAAAAGAAATCGAAGTCGTCAACTATTTTGTTTTAATAAGATTCTTGTAAGTTTGCGTGGTGACATCAAATAAGTAAATTAGCTTGTAGCTTAAAGTGCCTATATCACTTGTGGGATCTTTATGGATTTGAATAGGGCTTGAAAAATTTGTTTATAAGTTCTACAATCTTTTTTGATATAATTAAATAGTTTCGAAAATACGTCGGTTGGGGGGACTGGGAGTCATGTTTAGATGTAAATATTCCCGAAACTATTTAATTACATCAAAAAGGTAGGTAGAACTTATAAACTAATTTTTCAAGCTCTATTCAAATCCGTAAAGATCCCACAAGTGATATAGGCACTTTAAGACAAAACGAAAGCTTTCCAGTATTAAATTCTTACGCCGTGCACCTACAGGCTAATTTACTTAAATAATAAAGCAAAATAAGTAAATTAGCTTGTAGGTCCACCACGTAAGTGTTGCATGCATGGTTTTGAGTGCAATGATAGTGCTTACTTCACCAATATATGGGTAGTGAATGTCATCAGAGTTCTTTAGATCAGTGACACGAGTACCCATAGCCGTTTGGCTGGGATAATAGCTAAGACTTTTCCGCAAGTAAAGTAGAAATTCTACATCACTATTAAATGTGATATCATTCATTGCACTTATCACTTTGCTTTCTTCATTGTTCCAATGACCTAAAACGTTCACATTATGAAATGTGATGGCTTTTTGCTTTCCCTGGGAACGGGTCCTGTGAAGTACTGCACGGTCGACACCTGTAATGCCCTGTCTTATTAGAAATTTCATTTCTTAAAAATTTGACTGCTTCAAGGCTGAATAAATTTCGGGAAACGATATTATTAGACTAACAATTAAGAAATGCGAGACCATGCACGCAGTAAAATATGTCTATAATATTGTATACATACTTATATTCAGGTAATTTGAGAGTCGTTGCAACATGTGGTCAGATTCCTCGCCATTTTTCCCGGATATCTCGAGTACGAAGCATCTGTGATCATCTTTATTCAAATTTTCTTCCAATTTATCACCATACGGATGAAAACTTTTACCACTGTTGAAATAACCTAGAGTTAGGCTGTCTCCAAATGTTAACACTCGCAATGCCTCAATTCCTACAAGGTAATAAAAAACATGTTTTGAAAAGTACATTTAATACAATAATACTCTCTATAGTATTTTTGAATACCGTTAACTTGAAGTACGACACCTTGCAACATCGATTAGCCGGGAGAGGTTGAAAGTTTTCTCTATATACATGTGGGGTAAGAACTATGGGGTAAGGCAAAGACGATGGGTATCTGTATAAATTATATACTTGCAAAAATTTATAATATAGGGTAAATTATTAATTATTATATATCAAAACTTTGAAATAGTTGGTCTATTATGCAAAGTCCATTGATTTTTATAAAACAAGTCAACTTTATTTCCTGCTCCTCATTTTTGCTCTTTTAAATGAAGAAATCCACAAAAATTGAAAAATTAAACGAGACTTACCTGTAAGTCGAAGTTTGATTGTGATTCTGCCGAATCACCCAGAGCGCTTAGGGATTACGTGAGAAGCATAGCGACCTCGCGACATTAATCAGACTTTAACGAAGAGATTGCGTGTATTGCAAACCACCAAACCATCGGGTGGGAGAAATATCCTAAGAGGAGGGCACGTAATCCCTAAGCGCTCTGGGTGATTCGGCAGAATCACAATCAAACTTCGACTTACAGGTAAGTCTCGTTTAATTTTTCAATTCTACCTCATCACCCGCTGCGCTTAGTGATCACGTGAGACTTTAAAGCATGCAAACACGCAATCTCGGTATATGAAAATACAAGCTCTCGAAAAAATAACGCGAACGTTACGATAATGAAAATCACATTTGTTACATCAAGTTGACAAAATAGTATCGGCATAGCCTGAAGTTGGCTTAATTGGCTTGTTATAAAATTTGGCAAAAGTACAATCGGACCTCCAGCCCGCTACGTTAAGAATCTCACTAATTGGCTGTTCTGCCTGTGTTGCAGCAGACGTTGATGCTGCTCGAGTGCTATGAGGTTTAAAAATGTTTATATCTATGCCAGACAATAGCATAACGTGTTTGAGCCAACGTCGTATTGTTTCCCGACTGACTTTCTTGTACGGCTTAATATAGCTGATAAAGAGCTGTCCATCATCGGACCGCAAAGTACCTGTGCGTTGTATATACTCTTTCAAACAGTCATAAACACATAAACACCTATCTGGGGCAAATGCCATCAACTTTATGACCTTGGCGGGATCCCCTGGTCTGCTTGTTTTTGTCAGTTCCGGTATTGTGAACGAGAAGGAGGAATCATTTTCCGTCATGTTGTGAGTATTCAGTAAATGGATAGTTTGTCCTCTTTGAGCGGACACCAAAGCAATCAACATGACAAGTTTATAAGTTAGATCTTTTAATGACAGGGATGAATTGGGCGACATTTCTTTTAATTTGTCCAACACGATACGGACATCCCAATTCTCAGTATATCGAGGTAAACTTGGTCTCGAGTTATACACCCCGCGCATGAAACGAATGACTAAGGGATGAGAGCCAAATGAATCAAATTCCGTAGAAATTAGAACCGAGGACAAAGCTGATCTGGCAGTGTTCAATGCGCTATAACCCAGGCCATTCTTGTTGTACAAAGCCGTCAAAAAATCTAACGCCTGCGCTAAAGGCGCTCGAACTGGATCAATCTTCCTTTCACCACAAAATTGAATCCATCGTTTAAGATAGCCTCGGTACTGCTTCCTGCTCCCATCTCGCGAGTTGAGAATGATGGCGATAGCGTCAGGCGAAAGGCCTCTTGTTCGGAAAGATTGCTCGATAACTTTAAAGCCATCAGTCGCATTTTCTTGGCAAGAGGATGACGAGTTTGACTGCTCGAAAGGCGGAGAAGGTCGATGCGTTGGGGTAGGAGCAATGGTTTGGCTACTAGCATTTGCAGCGCACGCGAAAACCAAGGTTGGGTTGGCCACAGAGGGAGAACAAATATGCCCGTGGTCGCGTTCAGATCCAGTTTTTGTAAACAGTTGGCTATCATGCTAAACGGTGGAAATGCATAGAGTAATTCAAATTGATGCCAATTGATAGAAAGTGCATCAATAAACTTAGCATTAGGGTCGGGCTGCCAGGAAGCGTACGGAGTAAGCTGGGCTGTAAGGCGCGAGGCAAATAAGTCGATGCTAGGCATGCCAAAATAAGTTGTAATAGTTTGGAATACAATTGGATCAAGCATCCATTCAGTGTTATCGCTAAAATTACGCGACTTTCTGTCGGCGATAACATTTTGCGCGCCCGGTAAATGTGTCGCGCTGAGCCAGATATTGCGGTCAATTGCCCATAGCCAAATCTGTTTAGCGATTTCATTGCATGGGGGAGATTTACTGCCTCCCATTGACTGAATATAAGCAACAGCAGTTGTGTTATCAAGTTGCATTTGAATATGAATATTAGCATCAGTTTTACATAGGGACTACAAAGCAAATAAAGCTGTTTTCAGTTCTAGCACATTAATGTGGAGCGTACTTTCCACCTCAGACCAGCGACCCCCGGTGGTAACACCCTCACATACGGCGCCCCAGCCAAGAAGAGAGGCGTCAGATTGAACACACTTGTGTGGAGGGTCACGATTTATAGGATTGGTGGCTGATTCTACATTAACAACCCACCATTGTAATTCCTGTTTTGCCTCAGGAGGCAGGGCAATTTTAAATGAATAGTTTCCCTTGGCGGCTCGAAGCCCAGCGCTCTTAGCTGATTCAAGAGCGCGATAATATAAAGGGCCGTACATTACGCCCGGAAAACTGGACACTATTAGACCAATAACTTCAGCAAGTTCCTGAAGGGACGGAAAAGTGGTTGAAATTAGTTTCAAACACATATCTTTGACTTTAGTTGCTTTTTTGGGTGTGAGACGCACAAGCATGAGCAATGAGTCTAGTATAAACCCGAGAAATACCAGCCTCTGTACTGGCTGTAAGACGGATTTGTCTGGGTGTGTAATGAACCCAACTTTTGTGAATAATGCTACCGTAGCCTCAATCGTACTAGAGCATTCAGTGATAGTATCTCCCTGAAGATACGTATTATCGATATAACCAAAGCACAAATGGCCGAGTTTCCTTAGGGTTGCAAATAAAGGTTTTAACAACTTGGTAAAAACTCTTGGCGTGCAAGCTAACCCATTTGGCAAGCACGTAAATTTATACATTCCATCACGCCAAAAGAATTTCAAAAATTTTTGGTGCTCTGGAGCAATAGGCACAGTATAATAGGCATCTTTCAAGTCGACAGATGCCATATAACAGCCCGGTCTCATCATTTTAATTGCCGTTGTTAATGTGTCCATCTTAAAATGGTGGTATTCAACAAAGCTATTAAGCCTTTTTAAATTGAGGATCATGCGGTAAGTTCCGTCTTGCTTAGGACGCAAAAAGACAGTAGAAATGAATTCGCCCAATTCAGGCACACAAGGTTCTATGACCCCTTTCGCCAACAATTTCGACACTTCAGTGTCAATTACCCGCCGTTCAGGCTCAGAGAACGAAATCTGATTCGGAACGGTATGTTGGATAGGAGATACATTGTCAATAAGATCAATATGATAATGCGCGGCACAATCTAAAATCGTTTTATCTGAGGTGAGCTTGGCTCATTCGGGCAAAAAATATTTTAGCCTGCCAGCAATTTTTGCGGCGCAGACCTGAGATAAAGGTAATGATGAGGATTACTCACGGTATACTGACGTGTAGCAAGGGGTTTGGAATTCCCTCTCTTCCTGTGCTGATGGTGGCGGCGCCGGTCGAAAAAATTATTCTGGCCGTGACGACCCCCTCTTGGAGCCTTTGACTTGTAGCTAAAAGTCGACGTTTTCTCTTGAAACCGACTTTGGGCCACGCGCTGACCAACTTTGTTGACCTCAGTCATGTCTTTGACTTGTTTCGACAAGTCATCCCCAAAAAGCCACGTAGTGACAGGATTCGAGGTTGAGCACAGGGGCCGAAAATCTTGGTGTAGCTCCGGTTTGATACACTCGCGGCGCTTGTTGTTCAATTCGTGGTTGGCGTATGTCGCAAAAGCCACGGCGTCCATCATTTTTCGGACCAGATCTTCTGTATTAGGGAGATTCGTTTTCTCCGCAGAGGCCGCGAGTGAGTTGGTCAGGCAATCTGTAACCTGAACCATGGCAATTAAACTTTTGTTTAACGCCGTTTGAATTTTTTGAAACCTCAAGTCACTAGACCTGGTTCGGACTTCAGTTTGTCCCATATAGGGGGGTTAACTTTGACCGGCACCAGCGCACCGCAATTTTCCGGTCGATCGTACAGTTTGTACTTCGTTGCAACTGTATCGTCAGGCAATCTCTCGCGCGCCAAATTATTGACGATCGTCGCGAGTTGATCGTGGACCCGTGGAGCACATGGTTCCTCCATTTGGAGTTCCTGTGCAATGTTGTCGAGGATCGATGATGTGCTCGGTTGTGCTTGAGCGCTTTCGACCGTCATAGGTTGCCCGCTTTCGGCAGAAGTGGAGGGACCGTCGTTCGTAACTGCGGACGAAAGTAATTGCGAAACCGAGGTTTCCAGACATGGTCTCTTAGCTTGTGGTTCACCACCATCATCCACTTCGTCGTCAAGCCACGAGTCGTCGTCGTCTTGCTGCGACTTTTTGAATGCCTGCGACATTTCAGTCATGCCCTTTAGCAATGCTTGCATTGTGGACAAAAGAACATTATTTGTCTCAGCGTCCGTGATAACACTGGAACGCTGAGAATTATCTGAATCTTGAGACACAGTAATCTCAAGAGTTTCTGAACTCATTTTTTCTACAACTTGAATGAAAAAATCACAAATTTCGAGAGCTGCGATAAAGACGTGTTAGTCGCAAAAAGGATCGTTATACACTGATTAATGTCGCGAGGTCGCTATGCTTCTCACGTGATCACTAAGCGCAGCGGGTGATGAGGTAGAATCAAGGTTCGCGGGCATGATCCCGGTCAAAACAATGAAAAGCATATTTAACCGCGCACATAGGATGGCTGGTGTGTCCTCCAATAGCTCCTTTAAATTCTTCCATCTTTGCTTAACTATAAGCAACCTAGTTCCTACGTCATATTTAATATAGAGCTCACTTGTCCTAGGCCGCCTAAATTAATCTGACAATTAGTGAGTGTTGGCATTATTGTTTTGATCAGAAATGCATCTATTTTGTCCGTCGCTTGCACTTTGTTGCTAATTATCCCTCAAACAGATCGCTGTGTTAAATGAATGCATTAGGCATTTTATGTTCTAATCTGACGCACCTGTTTTTATTTCACATATATACCCTGCTTCAAAATCGCAGGGCATTTTTCTTAATGAGCCCTCGGTTATAGCGGCACAACTGTGAGAGTGGCTCTTTTCTTGACTGGATAAACCATGGCTTAATGGAGTGTCATCAATCCATTGCCACTCCTCATCTATCTTTCGTATCCCCACAAAATATGGTCTCGTGTACTGCTTCTTAGAAGTAAGTTTATCAATAAGGAAGGCGATAACCTCTTGAGATTTTGGCATTGCCATTTTACCGTTTTTGCGAGAACACAGATCATGTACATCAGGCCAACTATGTCTTTCTTCACCCAAAAAGAAACAGAATTGTCTGAAGCGAATCCAGCCATGGGGGCAAATGTTTACGAAATCTAATAAAAGAACAGAAAGCATGAACTATTAGGAGAAATTTTAAAGGTTTGCAATAATTGAAATAGTCTATGGTATTCGTAGGTTGATATAATAGGGACCTTAAGCATGTAGAACACGAACGCGACGACGACGGCTATCAACACAATGGGTCATTGAAAAGAAATGAATAATTAAAGACCTATGATGGGTTTTAGACGTCGTCTTCGTTCTGTTCACAACGGGAAAACGTCGTTTTTTACGTCTTGCCTAAAACGGTTGCATTTCAGGCACAGCGAGCCCTACCTCGAATTAGGCTCGATAGAATTGTCCTTAAACATAAACACAATGTTTTTAACGCCTAGCTTATATCTCACTGAATTGGTACAATTAATAATATAAAACAACAACTTTGCCATAGCATTTATTTAAAGGAGAATTTCAGCCGCGTCGTCGTCGTGTTGCCGTCCTACATGCTTAAGGTCCCTAATGATTCACGGAAAGATGCCTAAAGTTAGCACCTGGTCGACAACTTTGGGGGAAAATCATTAAAAAAAAAGAAACAAATTTGTTGGTTGTAGTTAGAAAGAATTTAAAAAATACAGGTGTGCGCACTTGGCGAATGGGCTGGGAGGGGGAGTATAGAGACTGATGGGCGCCAAAGTATAGGCAGCGAGAGAACGAAGACAGTTTACGTTCAACAACTATTAACTTTTTAATGTCGAGCATAATTAAACATCGTTTCACTACCCATAAAAAGACAAACCTCAGGCACATCATAATGCTATTTGAGGCGGAAAAGGGCTTTGTGGCTGTAAAAAGTACGGGTTAAACGATGGTTTAGATATTTAATTAACAGGGTTTATAAGGTATAAGAAAGTGAAAGGACAACTCTGGGGTACGTACTATATTTTTATTTCCATGCTTAACTTATTTATTTTCTATTTAATTTATGGTTGATTTGTCAGGAAATTACTTTTCTCATATAAACAATGGCCAATGGAAAAGGTTTTTAATGCAATGTAAAAATTAATTTTCTGGCTCTAAATATTCAACCCAGCTTCATATAGAAATATTATAAGTGTGACCAATTTTATCCCGCCATTTTATTGTTGTTGTGAAAATGGATTGACTCAGTTATATAAGTTTTATCGCCCTCAGGACAATATTACGATCTATATATATATATAGAAGATTAAAGAAATATTATAAGAAAATAGATTACTTCTTGGTTAGTGAGTGCGTATGATTTTTATGCACGAGTTGTGCATAGTAAAACTCGTACAAACGAGCCAACCATGAAGTAATTTGTTTATTAATTAAGAAATGGAGAACATTTTTCGTTATTCTAAACAGTTATAGAAACACGCGTGGGAGTTTGGGAGAACGAGAAATAATCAGAAACAACCATTTAATTGCAAATTCTCATAATTTTATTTACAACGAACGATGGACCCCCCACGCTTTTCGTTCGTCTTGGCTTGTCAATTTTACAAAGACAAAAGCATCAGGGAGCCATAGCAAATTTTTTCAAAAAGAAGCAGTTTAAGTTGTTGAAATTGGTAGATATTGTCTTAAAACAGACAATCAACAACAAATCAGACTACTTTTAGCGACCATTGCTGAAATTAACTTGAATTGAGCCAATTTGCTTGAACGGAAAATTTTTTTTATGAACATAGCCTCGAACACGGCAACCGTTGACAGATGGGAGACTCGCTGATTTCAGACTGAAAAGAGGAATCGTCTCTGGTTGTAAGGACTCTCGACAGAACATCGCTGCTTTGCTGAAGTTGCATCGAAGAAGGGCGGGAATTATAGTTTTTCAAGGACTGCTCGTTTCCGTGCCCAGAAATGGACATAATAGAGCTAATAGAGATTGAGGAGGAGACGGAGCAGAGAGCTGAAGAAGAAACAACAGCAAAGAAGAAAGACACGGCCAAGGCACAGGAGATGAGGAAGAGGGTAATAGAAAGTATGGAAGAGACAAAGAAGGGACTTCAAGAAGAAGGAAAAGCAGAGCCAAAGAAGAGGAGATCAGCCAGCTGACTGGCTTGAAAGAGCAATAAGAAAGATGGATGTCGAAGAGAACAAAAGGCAAAATGAAGAAAGAAAGCAGCAGCAAGAAAGACAGGACCAGTTTCTGAAACAGATTGAACTAAATCAACAGCAGCAAACATCGCAGTTGCAAATAACAGAGAAGCATCTTCTGCACAACATACAGCAACAACAGCAACAGCAACAACAACAAAACCAGCAAATGGCCATGATGCAAAGCTTTATGATGCAGGTCATGGAGCAGGAACAAAAACAAACAGACGTGATGCTAGAGCTGTTTAAAAATTTAAAAAACTAATGTTCATATTTATTACAGTTCCATACTTAATGTTCTTTTTATAAATTCAAAATTTATTATATATACTGTATCTACATATTTAAATTGTTCCAATAAAGTTTTCTTCAATAAAAAAATTGTTCCAATGTGGATGGAGCAACTCCAAATTCATTGGACACAATGTTCCCATACAAACAAGTATGTGCATTGTGTAACAATGCACATACAATATACATCTT